>NW_016108208.1:320360-322382 GCF_001604975.1 Cebus imitator | reverse complement strand
AAAGAAAAAAAGAAATATCATTTAACCAGTATTTACAGCTGTTAATAAAATAATTTTCTGGTCTAAAAAATATAAAATATGAAGTTTACATATACTTTTAACTGTTAAATGAAAGAGTAAGTTCAAACAATGTAAAATCACTGTACCTATCAAGTCAAAAAAAGGAAAATTTACAACTGTACTGTGGTTCACATGGCTGGGAGGTGATCAGTTCTAAGTAAAAACTTTAAAACTCCACAAAATTAAGGTCTTAGGTTTGTTATACTTGTCATATGTTATGATTACAAGCACTAAAGCTGAACTAACTGGGCACTTGTAGTTTGGTATCAGTATTCACTTGTGAAAAAAAAAAATGCACAAGTCTACCTACACTGGGCAATTAGACATCGTTCTTCTTCTTAGCATGTTGTATAAAATATATTGGTGTAAAACTCTTAAAGCAATTGAAATCTTCAAGTCCTGTCTTTTTATATGCTAATGTTGACCAAAAGTTTCAGGATGGGGCTTCTCTCTGAATAAACAAATGCATCCACCATGCATTTCTCTTAAATGAGAGATGTACTGCAGTTGATAGCAGCACCACTTCATCCAGAGAGGCTGCTACAAAGATGGTTGGTACAGGAAGGGAGCTAATGGAAACAAGGAACAAGTAGAATCCACACAAACTTTAAAGTTTGGGAAGTAGAACCCTAACTTATTCATGTGCAACTGCAGCTGCCTGGCCACAGCTGCTGATCTGGCCCATTGTTTAGGAGGCATAGGATCTGAGCCTGCAGTGTAAGCAGACCACAACCTGCCAAATCGAGCTGGTAAAATGAGCCAAAAAAGCCTGAGGAAAACTTGGGCAAAGGCATCAGCAATCAGGGGTTTTTAGCTGATTTAACAACAGTACCAAAACCCTGTGACAATGTCATGTTGATGACAGTGGCCATTGACCAGTGGCCAGTGGGTTACGCAATCATGACTATGTAATGAAGCTCCACAAAAATCCAAAAATTCAGGATTCAAATAGATTGTGGATAGCTGAACATGGAAAGTTTTCTGGAAAATGATATGCACATAGAAGCAGAAAACAATAATTTTAAACCTTAAAAATCAGGTAAGTTGTTTGTTTCTTTGTTTTCAAAGAAGTTTCTGTATTTAACAGTGTGTCTAGAATTTTACCTTATTAATTAAAACATAATATAAATTAACCTAAAATCTATACATTATAAACATTGTAATGTAGATATTTATGCCTAAATTATTTCATGATTCACTTATGCTACACATGAAGTTTTATTTTAGGTAGATAGTGGTATCTTTATGTTAACTGGGTAAGAGCTAAAGATTTAAAAGTTTAAAAAATAGTACATTAATATCTCAGTATGAATCCTAAGCATGTGTTTTTTTATTTGGAAAAATTATCATCAGTGGATTTTGTATCAGAAATATGTATCTTAGTATACAAATTTTTTAATTTAGAATTTACTCTTTTTTAGGTAAGTCCATTTTCACAAAGACAAAGGCATAATCTCAGATTTTTCTACATCCTTATTTGTGGGAGGAGATCAAAGAATACCTTAAACCCTATTTGACTGCCTTCTAGTAGTAGAAAATAAAGAAATATTATTCCAGACATTTTTATCTCCAAAAACTAAAGAAAACACAGTTTTGGTCTTTTATATAGTACTAGCCATAGATAAAAGAGCTTGCAAAACGTTCTAGTGCTCACATGAATGCTTTTATATTTAGGTTTATATGTACAAAAAATAATGACATTTGAGTAAAGAAGTTTTATCATTATTTATTTTATTTATTTTAAAGTTACAGTGATTAAAATGTATTGATAATATTAAATGAATACTTTACAGTCTATCTTCAAAGCCTTAGCTATGGGTGAAATTGTTTTGGGCCATGGAGATGGATCAGGGCCTCTTTCAATTAACAATGTATTCTACTCAGCTCAGTTCTTGTTTCATAGGCAGAACACTGACAATGAAAACTCATTGATTTTCTTTAGCACATACTTTCACATTGATT
>NW_016108208.1:316625-319115 GCF_001604975.1 Cebus imitator | reverse complement strand
TTCTGTGCCAGGTATCCAACATGTTTTTTTAATTTGGGTGTTCACATAGTCACCACTTCCTTCTTCCACTGTTCTACTGTTGCTGGGCACAGATAAGCGTCTTTCACTTTGTTGCTACTGGTGAAGATGAAGTTTTAAGAGATAGCTATGCTATGTGCCTTTGTCTCTTCACACCGACTTCCAGGTGGGACAGCTTGAGTTCAAGTCTATGATGCCAAGAGGGCTGGCTAGGTGGCCTCACATAAAAGCTGCTGACACCACGGATTCTGCTCTCTGATATAGCACAGAAAGCTGTCTACCTGCCTATTACTATTTCCTTTGTGGTTTGGAGTAGCAATTACTTTGAACATTTTAATGTTATAAGACTTTAAAAGTCATGCTAGCTTACTTTCAGTAGCACATAAAAACCATACTCCTTTATAGCTTGATTTCAATCATTTCACTTATTGAGTTCCCAAATTACACCTTTATGCATTGTATATCCAAAAATATAAACTAATGACAGTTGTTAATATACATTAGTGTTTTAAATACTGTAGAGAACAAATTGTGAAGTTGCACATTGTTATAAGATTTTGTTTATAATTGTTTAAATATTTTTATATACCTTAATCTTTATTTCTTCTTACAACTACCTAATGTTTTTTTATTTCACTTTGAAATACTCTATATAGCACTTCTTGAAATCTGGTGTAGTAATAACAGACCCCTGCTTTTATCTGGGGTTGTCACAATTTACCACTCAGAGTTTGGGGACAATATGGATATAAGTTCATAACTATTTTCATGTCATTTTTTACCATTTATTCTACTTTGAGTTTTTTAGTTTCTTGCGTGTTTACTTAATTCTTCAAATTCATAACATTCTTCACCACTGTGGTTTTTTCTTTTTTCTATTTGAATTTCTAAAATCCATAATTGAGCTGGCTTGATAGTGTTCCACAGTTTCCTAGGTTTATCTGTGTTTTCTCTGTGTGTGTGTGTGTGTGTGTTTTAAAACATTAAATTTTAAAATGCTGCAACATTGAAAATCAAATATTTTTATTTCTATGGTTTGCTATGTTTCTCTCTCTCTGTGTGTGTAGGGTAACTGAAGTGTTTTTACTTTTTATTTATTTTTGGCACAAGTGGTTAACATCCAATTTCACTTTATTTCTATTTCTATTTATTTATAGTGCCCTAATTACAAGCAGCATTCAGTGCACAGGTTCTTATGACATTTGAAGAAAAGGGTTCTTTCTGATTGTCTTAGGTCTTGCAAGCTGTGCCACAGCCAGCAAACCACAGTGGTAGTTGATGGAGAACAAATACCTGCTGTTTAGATAAGACCTAAAATTAATGAAATCTAATTAAAGTTTACTAACCAGGTATTCTTTTGAGAGTTTTTCTGCCTTCAGATAGATTCCACTGCCTGAAAATAATAATATTATACTAATACTGCCAATGTAATTGTGAAGAAGCAGATTTGTAATACTCTGAGATAAACTATCATGCTCTTACTAGAATGCTATATTCTCTTATTCTAACCTCTGTCTGTGTCTTTGCATCTAAAGTGAGTCTTTCACAGACATATAATTTATTTTTAAAAGGGTATTCTGTCAGTCTGTGTTATTTCATAAAAGAGCTTACATTTAAAGGTATTACAAGTAAAAAGTAACTTACTTTGACACTTACCTACCTGTTTTCTCTATAGTCACTCTATTCATTGATCTTCAAATTATCAATTGTTTGTTTTTAAAATTTAGTTGATTTTTCAATATTCACCTGATTTCCTTTGCTGTATTATAATGTTTTATTAACTCTATTTGATACTTCATTTTTAATATTCCTTTTTCTATTTTTGGAAGTAATTATTAGTAAGTCTATGCTTATTCAATATATTCCTAAAAATTTTTATTACTGAAACTTGATTTTATATCTTTAACTAAAAATAACCTTCTTTGAGGAAAACTAACAGCATATAAAATTTATCAATAAAAGAATATGCTGCTTTTCCACTTTTTGAATTTTCCCAATTTAAAATATTGTCTCAGATTATATTTGTACACACTGACCATCCAGTTAAATAAATTTGTTTTATGTTGTTTTATGTAATAGCTTCCTACTAGAAGTACAAAAGTGATAGCTATTTTTGCCAGTGTTGTAACAGTAATGACAGGTTTTTCTTGCTGTTATTGTTGTTGTTGTCATTATTGAGATGGAGTCTCCCTCTCTCTCCCAGGCTGGAGTGCGGTGCAATCTAAACTCACCTAAACTTCTGCCTTCCTGGTTGAAGTGATACACCTGCCTCAGCCTCCTGCATAGCTGGGATTACATGTGCATGCCACTATACCCAGCTACTTGCTTTGTATTTTATTTTATTTTTGTATTTTTAGTAAACTGGGGTTCACCATGTTTGTCAGGCTGGTCTCAATATTTTGACCTCATAGTAGGCCCACCTCAGCCTCCCAAAGTGCTAGAATTACAGGTGTGATGCACCAAAAGCAGCCT
>NW_016108208.1:297125-315179 GCF_001604975.1 Cebus imitator | reverse complement strand
TTAGATTGAATTCCATCAGTGTTTTCACAGATTTTAATATAAAACTATCAGTACTTAAAACTGGATATGAATTTATACTTTCCTTTGACACTGAGGGAGATGGCTTAAAGTTCTGCATTAGGGATCACTTTCTTCTCACATTAAAGATATAGATAAACTTCAGAATTAATGACTATAGTTTTACCTATTTTAGAATATTTTCTGTCATGGATCATGTAAATAATTTTCTAAGTGAGGGAATGCATTTTTTTTCTGGGTCCATGAGGGGGTGTAGCTTTAAGGGCAAGAATTTCCTGGTGCCATGCCTCACTTCCATCTCTCTACCTCTGGGCAATTCAAGAAGGGGGAGAAGTGCTTAGGCAAGAGCAGCACATGTTTGAATTTCATGGCCATGGGAAGAAACTAAAATGAAATAACTCCAGTGGAGGCTCTGAGACCTCCTTTCCTTGACCCAGGGTATTGGAGAAGGTGGGGATTTCTCCCAGAATAAAAGTCGGTGCTCCCTCAACTGTGCTGGAATTCCAACTTTCTGGAATGCCCTCCCACATGGTGGGAGCTTTCTCTGGGATTTTTCCCTCTGGAGTCCCCTTCCACACCCTTCATTGAAGCCTTTCTTTTCTCCTCCTCTCCTTCTCTTTTCTCTACCTAAATAAAATAACCTTTCTGCAACATATTTTTGAGTCCAATATTTACTTTTATGAGCATAGGGTGTACTTGCAGTGGCCTCACCACTTAGTCCGTAAGACGTTGGAGGTGAAGAACACACAATGTTCACCAGCATCCCAGAAAAAAAACCCGATTATATAAGTATTTCAGTATATTTTAGTGCTTTTGAATATACAAATTTTTTTGATGGAAAAATCTCTCCATTTTTTGTTTATTTAATAGGTTGTCTATTTTATGATTCAGCTATATTCCTTGCTCCCAGCAACTTAAAATTTTTTTTTTCAATATATCATAATTTAATACAATTCATTAAAATAAAAAAATTCATGTCAATTATAGAATACATACATCTGTAAAGAAGAATAAATCAAACAGGANCTGGCCGGCACAGCCGCGCTGGCCAAAACAGCCGTGCTGGTGACCGTGGAGCACCTCTGCCCGGGAATTTCCTAGTCTGTGGGCAATAAAAACACGGCGTCCACTCACCCTCTGCGCTTTCACTGGGAGCTGCAATCCTGAGCTGTTCCTAAACGGCCATCTTGGATCCACCCCAGCAACTTAAAATTTTGATACCTGTGCTTAATGTGTTTAAGCATGAGTCACTTCTGAGTTAGACAAAACAGAGATGAATGTGTTTCATCAATAATTTATGTAAGAACTAGAGACTAGAACAAACTCAACAAATTGCCATGTAATTTGTTCTTCAGGATGTCCAGAATCAAAAACCTGGGCCTTAGTTTGGGATGTGGAGTTTTAGATTTTACAACTTCAACTATGCCTGCGAGGTTGTATGACAGGATCACTTATGTTTTCTACCAGTTTAAAATTGTCTTTCTTGATTAAGTGTTTGCTTGGTTGATATAATAAATATTGATTTCCAGGGTTTAGAAAAAAATTAATTGGTTTGGTGTTTCTTTAAAAGATTTCAAGCTGTCTGGCCTGAATTTCTATTTTCCTTGTTATTTATGAAGTAATGATTGTATTTTAATATCAGAGGTTTATTTAATACAAAATATTTATAGCTATATCTCTTTAAAATGTTACTTAAAAGACCAGCCTGTTAACATGATGAAACCCTGTCTGTACTAAAAATACAAAAATTAGCTGGGCATTGTGGCACCTTCATTTAATCCCAGCTAGCTGACAGGCTGAGGTAAAATAATTGCTTGAACAGGGACCGATGAAGCAGAAGTTGCAGTGAGCCAAGTTCACACCACTGTGCTCCACCCTGGGGTACAGAGGAAGGCCCCATTTTAAAAAGCCTGCTAGAGAGGGCAAGAAAGTGCAAGTGGAAAAGTCTGCCTGAACCAGCACAACTGTCTGGCAGCAAGAAGAGGGAGAAGTGCCTAGGCAAGAGCAGCACAGCAATCTCCTAGGACACATGCTGTTGTTCTCTGGTTTTGTTGGTGGCCCAGGGTAAAATTTCATGTGTTCTTGGTATACAAGCCACATCTCAAATCGTAATTCTCTGCTAAATTTAAGTTAAATTTAAATTCTATAAAGGGAACTGTTATTTCTCCCCTAACTCTAATGGGGCTGTCTCAAAATCTATTAGAGTAGAAAAATAGCATCTGAAAAGAGAGATATTACAGCTAGTCCCTGAATTAATGAGGATCAATTAAAAGCCAGCCATATAATTTAGTTCCCCAGTAGGAAAAAAAATCACAAATTGATTCAAAACTTGCAAAAGATATTTCTTTTCTTAAAAGGCAACACTAGGAGCACAAGAGTTATTTACATTTAATTTTCTGATTTTAGATAATAAATTTTCATGAGCTGGAGAAAATAACTTACTACAGCCTCTTAATTAAGAAATGGAAAGATTAGAAACAGAATTAGAAGGAAAAAATAAGTAAGAGATGAGACAAGACAGAGATCAGAGAGATAAACAAAAATAAGACAAAGGAGAGAGATAAAGTAGAAAGCAGAGAAAAAAAGTTAAAATTTTTCAGATATAAGAATGTACCTTTAGTAAAAAAGATTATCAAACAAATCAGAAAATTAAAGTGTCATAGATTGTGAAAGTCATGACAAAATATTATAGAAGTAAATTTATGCAAAAATTATACAATATTTTTTATGAATCATGTTACCAACTTACCAAGTAAAAAATACAGTTTGCTTTTATGTATTCTCAGAAGCATTTTTAAAAACAGAAAAGCCAATTTTATTTTAATAATTCAGCTGAAATAAAGGTGATACAATAAAATAATAATATATACAAAAACACTTATACACATTTGTGTGTGTATGTGTGTCTATGTGTTTGTGTTGTATGATTTTTGTTTTCAAGGCCTAATTTTTGTTTTAAACTTTAACATTTTAAAGCAAGTTTTAATATGTTAATTGTAAAATAAATTCCATGTGTAAACATATTGGCTAAAGTTAAATAAGTATTATTCAGTTTTTTGTAATCTAGACATTAAAATATAGAACAAAAGATTTTTCTGAAAGTACTAGCCTGCCCTTTAATAAAGATTATAAAAATTATCTTAGCACAGGCAACACTTCTAGAATCCAGTACACAAGAATCTACCTGGAGACTACATCCTCACAAAAGGATAGAAGGAAGAAAAATATTCAGCCATCCAAGGGAAGACTCTGCAGGACGTGCAATGCCAAATGATATGGCTTCCTCAGATGAATCACACCCCAGACATCACCTGTGGAATGCTGAAGAAGTCAACACAGGAGGCTGAGCCAATCCTTCTCAGAGCTCAGTCTTCATTTACTACAGATAATTTTTCTTTTTACTCTTTCTTTGTCTGTTATCTCTAACTGCCAGACTCTATTTAGTCTATTTTCTAAATCTGCCTTTTTTTCTGTCCTATTATTGAGACAAATACTGCCTTTCTCAGCTTCTAACAACAAAACTACTTGGCTAAAAGAAATTAACATAACCCCATTGAGATTTCTCATTAATGGCATACAGTGAACTGAGATGCCAAGGAACACTACAGGCCGCTCTTTGACTGGAAAAGAATGTTGCTAATTGTACTCATAATTGTTTTATATTATTTTTTAATTCTAGCTTGCAAAGTCAGTATAAAAGCAATTACCGCCTGGGCTGACAGGCCTATTGTTGCTACATTTATTCAGTCATCAGAACCCAGTGTTAAAAATGAAAAGGGGAGAGGTGTGAGGGTTCATTCAGAGTGATGGCAAAAATATTAAAAGAAAAATATGAGAGAGAGCTTTAGGGAATAGTCACAAACCTTTTTTGAAGGCCTACAGTTTACATAGTTTGTAATGACTGAATGATCAAAGTTGCTGGCTCTTACCTACCCAGGGCATTAGGACAGTAAAGTAAAAACTAGCAATTTTAAAAGAAGCTTCTCCAGATAATTCTGTTTACCCCACCTCCATTAGCAAAACCTTTGATCAATCACACATACTTAAGCCTTCTACTCAGCGACTTGGAAGAAGGTAATTATCCTCTAATGGTGTTTATCCAAAGATACTTGTCCTTTGATATATTAAATGAAAACCCGGAGTAGGGGCTGCTCAATGGCAGTTGCCATTACCTCCTTCAAGTGAGTGCTCCAGGCACCCCAGCTCACTCTTCCATTGCTTTCTGTGTTTGAGTGTATGCTATTTATCTGTTGCTGAGTCAAGATCTGCAGGGCAGATGGTGATCCTCAAAGGATCACCAAGTCTGGGTTTCACTTAGCAGTGTTGTATAGTTCTGGCACTGTTTTTTTTAATTTTAAAAAGCTTTTTCACTGAGGCAGTTGTGCATTATGAATTAGATACATTTAAAACTAATTTTAATAGCTATATTTCACCATAAAATTACAACCAGTTATTTTCTAAATCTATGAAAATATTTATATTTTTATTTTTCTAAAAATATGTGTAATAGACCTTTTGGTTGTTAAAAATATTAGCATTTGCTAATTGGTAACAATTTATTAATTTACCACATCTGTGATGTAGTTCTAGAGTCTTGGTGGTAAATGAGGTAAATGAATGCCTCTGGAGTGTTTTCTTCATATAATTGAGTGTGGACTATTTAAACACACACAAACACACACAAATTTGTATATGTGTGTATATACATATATGATTTTTTGTATAGTATTAGTTTATTACATCACCTTTATATCAGCTGAATTAAAAAAATATTGATACATTATTTTTTCAAAAATTGCCTCTGAAAATACAGACAAAGAATCTGTATATATTACTTGGTAAGTTGCAAACTTAAGATTCATAAAAATGTGATGGCTATGGCAAAACCTATGAAGAGGCCACTGCCATGATGCTAAGTTCATGAGGCAGGNACTGCCATGATGCTAAGTTCATGGGGCAGGCACATGTGAAAGCTCATGCTCAATAATGCTAGCAAAAGCTGAAAACAAGTGGAAGTCCCACACACTTCTGATTTGGCAGGGTGGGAGTCTTTCCCAGTGCATCTTCTGTTACTCAGCTGTGGCTTTGAATGATTTCTATGCTCTTAGGGGCCAAAAACAGGCAATAGACCCAGCCAGCCAGGTATATCTACAATTTCACAAACCAGGGCTGAAGATATGAATATCTGCCCTCTTGTTGTTCCCAGAAAGCATCTCTGGTCCTCACAGGCTGAGGAGCATCTTCTCCTACTCCCTGACCTCTCCCAGCTTCCAGCATCTGCTTCAATCTTAGAGCAAGTTTTGGCCCAGACCTGGGGACTGTTGCAGCCCAGCCACATCTGTGCATGCTTTGGGCACTGCTGACAAACATGTCTCCTGGAACCTCAGCCTACTTTAGACTTTTGGGAAAAACAAACATGGGATAAGCCAAAAGGGTGTTAAGGATGGCTCCACACTGTCATTCAGGCATCACTTATTTCAAAAAACCTGGGTACCATGAATGATGGCAGAAGACAAATAAGCTCCTGGGTAGATATATGCATATGTCCTTTGAAGCCCCAACTTTAACTAGTTACAGCCTAAGTCTATGAACTGGGATATGGTAGTGCTTTATTTAGAACCACCCATGACCCAATCAGCATTCACTTTTATCCTATGAAACACAGAAAATTTCTGATGTTAGACTTGAGAATCTGGTAGACTACCAGTTGTTGAAAGGAGCTACCCATCCCAGCTGAAAACTGAGTTTCCTCTGTGCTGAAAACCGAGGAGATGTTGAAACTACAAGCTGCAGAGAGAAGCTAACTGCCACAGGGTCAGTTGGGAGCTGGAAAGACAATGGGAGAACCAGTAGCAGAGAGAAGCAAACTACTCTAGGGTATCTTCTGTGATAAAAGCTGATCCCATGTTTGGACAACCAGCTGTGGGGAAAAAAATCTACCCACGTTAGGGTCTCTTTTATGCAAACAGCTGAACACTTGATATAATAACTGGTCAAAAAGATGAGTCACTCGCATGAGGTTTCCTCTCTGCCAAGAGTGAAACACTCTTCAGGACACCCTTCCTGTGAAGCAGCCCTACCCCCTCTAGGGGTCTTTCTCTGTTGAGAGCTAAATTCTCAGCAGGACACACTGCCTGTGGACAGGAGCTACCTAGTGTGTGTCCTCTTAGTTCTGTCAGCAAGTAAAGCTTCTCTTTACCTCACTTACTGTTGTCTATATACCTCATTCTTTCAGAATACAGGAGAATTAGAGATCTCTGAATGATGTGGCTGAAAAAGCTGTAGAACCAACAATGCTGAAACATATTTTTTGCTCACCACATTTTGAGGGAAAAAAAGGAGAGAATAGAAAAAGGAAGAAGAGCTGTGGCCTTTCAGGGTGCACACACTAGGAGATCTCAAACCCAGGGCTGTGACAGCCTCTTTGGGTCTTTGCAGTTTACGGCATCTTTAAGATTCTGGGTACCACTGTATTTTCCAATATCAGTTGTGGAAACTGCTATAGATATGCCTTGTCCAGCTGCAGGTTGTCAGTGTGCTGGCATTCCTGCATACACCTGAAACTGACTGCCTTATCATAGCTTGTATGCCTGCCTGTGTGTCATGACCAAACCCCTTACTCACTCATTTAGCCCTTGCCACTCTTTACTGTGATTGCTCTTGTCAGGTGTGGAAGGCAGGCTGGCAATTCAAGCTGAGTGCAGCCTACTAGGCAGAGTGGGTAGAAAAAGCTTAGCCATCCCAAGGAAAACTCAGGCAAAGTCATTACCATTACAGAGATGTATGTCTGGCAAAGTAAATACCAAAGAATCCCATGAAAACAGTCATAGCTAATTTTGGTTAAAGACGTTACTCTTTTTGAAACTTGGAATTCTGATAATTCAGACTTCTGTCTTTTGGCACATTTGTACCCTTTTATGGAAATTATTATAGCTGAAGACTTTTTAAAAATAAAATTTGACAGATTGGTTCTTGCATGAAACCATCTGATCTCTTACATAAAGTTTTATGATAATATATTTCTAACATGTACCACTTTGAGCCTCAGTTTAGCATTATTCAAGTGGATTACAAAGGTGACATATAGAGCAAGATTTCTGAATGCTGCAGTTTGATATTTTGAAATCAGATAATTTATCATTGTGAGGTTTTGCTGTGCATTGTAAGGAGTTAAGCAGCATTTCCGGTCTCCCCACTGGTGCCATAGCAACCTCCTTTCTCCGTGGTTAAAAGACAGACATTTGTTTGTGTCTTGTGGGAGAAAATATTTTACATGTACATTTAGAGACTTCTGAAGAAGAAATAAGAAACCACTTGAAAGTAAAGGTTGGCGGAAATTCTATAGGAGAACTGATCTTCTTTCAACCCTTTGCTGTTCTAAGTTCCTGCCCTTTTCCGTCTCCATGTTACAAGTTGGGAAATAATACTTTTAATTTTGCAGAATTGTGTTGAAAACTCAGGTCGAATGGGTGTTGAAGAACTAATACTGGAAGACCCACTTTAGAGTAAGAAAAGACTTATAGGTCTTTCAAACTTCTAACAAATGTATCACATTTATGGTAAAATAGGAGGTACTAATCTCATTTAAGTAAGTATTGAAGATTGATCCTGGAAATATTTATTATAAACTTATAAATGTTTCCTATCAAATTTATCTAATTTAGCCCTGTAAGTGTTGACTTTCTTAAATAATCTTGCTATTTTTTTTATTGACTGATTTCCTCTTAGAAAGTTCTTTTTATCTAAAAAATGACAACATCATTAATGATTAGAGAAATGCAAATCAAAATCACTCTGAGATACCATATCAGGTTAGTCAGAATAGTGAATATTAAAAAGTAAAGAAATAACAGATGCTGGCAAGGCTGTGGAGAAACAGAAAGATTTGTAAGCTATTGGTGAGAAGGTAAATAATAGAAATATTATAGAAGAGAGTGTGGTGGTTTTTCAAAAATCTAGAAATGCCATTGATGCAGCAATGCAATCATTGGTTTACACCAACAAAATATAAATTATCATATTATAAAGTTGTATGCATGTATTATGTTTATTGCAGCATAATTCAGAATAGCAAAGACATGGAATCAACTCAAATGCCCACTGTAGCCAGAAAAGTTTATAGACTGGATGAAGAAAACAAATGTAAATATGCATAATGGAATACTTTGCAGCTATAAAAGATAATGATATAGTGTCTTTTAAAAGAACATTGATAAAGCTGGAAACATTATCCTCAGCAAAGTAATGCAGAAACAGGAAAACCACACCTCATTTCCTCACACATAAATAGGAGCTGAACATTGAGAACATATGACCCAGAAAAAGAAATCACACCCACTGGGGCCTGTCACAGAGTGAAAGAAAGGAGAACATCAGGATAATTAGCTAATGCATATGGGGTTTATAATGTAGGGGATAAATTGATACGGCAGCAAACCAACATGGTACATTTGGTTTGAAATGTACCGTGTACATTTCAAAAATGTACACATATACCTATGAAATAAGCATGCATGTCTTGAACGTGTACATGGAACTTAAAATAAATTTAAAAATCAAATAAAAAAAGGCTTTAATCTCCAAATACATTATGCTAACTTTCAAATGTGTGACTCACTTTATGTAAAGGATTTTGTAAAGTCATTGCAAATCAGTGACAAATATGATCAATCAGAGCAAATTGTGATAAATGACTTCAAAAAGTCAATAAGGAGTAAATCCTAGTAGTTACTTGATTAAATGTCTCTTTTCCCCTCCCCTCCCCTTCCATTTCCTCCCTTCCCCTCCCCTCTCCTCCCCTTCCCTTTCTTTTTTCTTTAGATAGACAGTCACACTGTTTCCCAGCATGAAGTAGAGTGTTGCAATCCTGGTGCTCTGCACATTTCTAACTTTCATGTTTAAGTGATTCTTCCTCCTCATGCTCCCCATTAACTGAGATTGCAGGTGTGCACCTCTGCACCTGGCTAATTTTCATAATTTTAGTAGAGATGCAGTTCTACCAAATTGGCCAGTATAAGCTCAAACTCCCTACCTAAAGTGATTTACTCACCTTGACCTCCCAAAGTTTGAAATGACAGACATGCACCACAATGCCTGTCTTTTGATTGAACTTCCAAAAGAGAAAAATAACTTGTGAATCTCAATTTTTTATTATATATCTTGATTATTTTTTGTGTCTATAAGTGAAAAATATATAATTTAATGCATTATGTTTCTATTTAAAATAAATTTATTTCAATTTATATGTGAATAACAGTAAATTTATTTTAAATGTCATTTTTTTGTATATAAAATTCTCCACTTTCACAAATCATTTAAACATCTCTTCTGGAAAAATGATAACACTTATTGATTATACTCAGTGCTTTTAATCAGAAATTCCTTTTGAGAGAAAATTCAAAGTTGTTTCAAATTTTAATGGATGTTTATGCCAAATAAACTAAAATGGATATTTAATTTTACTTGATATCTTTTTGTTGTTGTTATTGTCTTTTTTGAGACAGAGTCTCACTCAGTTGCCCAGACTGGAGTCAGTGGGGCAATCTCAGGTTACTGAAATCTCTGCTTCCCTGGTTCATGGGATTCCCCTGCCTCAGTCTCCCAAGTAGCCGAGCAGTTGTGATTACAGGTACCTAGCACCACGTCTGGCTAACTTTTGTATTTTTAGTAAAGAAGTGTTTTGCGGGCCTTGGCCTCAAAAAGTTCTGGGATTATAGGCATGAGGTACTACACCCAGCCTTGAATGCATTTTATTAAGTTCTCATATGAGCACCACAAACAGGATAGCTATGTTCAGATATTACACAGAACTGAAACTCAGGCTAGGAAGAAGTGTAAGTAAAAAAAACTGATTGTAACATAAAATATATATTTTATTTCACAGAAAAACCAAGGGTTAATAACATAATTAACAGCAGCATTCAATATAAATATTTAATTAGTAAATATAAAATTATCTTTTCTTATGTCTTTCTTTTGTGAGGACATTATTTAATCACATAGCAGGGGTTTCTAGCTAAATTCACTTCTTAAAAAAGTAGGTCTTCACTTGTCCTGTAGGATCTATATAGAGAGAAGGGTTTGCTTTGCATTTTTTTGTTCAAGACATATTATTTAGCTATTGTATTTACATAATAAATACACATTTTAAAAAGATATTTAAAAAAATTATTTAGTCAATATTTCATGTGATTAATACACATTTTTAAATATGAAAGAGAATATATACTAAAATTACAAACTTCCTATGAATTTTATATTTCTTGTCTAGAGATTTTTTCTGCATATGCAATTTTACATACACATATAAATTTTTTAACAAAAATGAGAATATATAATATATAGAATTATTAGCTTTATTTTGTGTTAATAACAAGTTTGTCAGTATATAAAACACTGGGTTTTTTTTTTAGTTGCACAACTTGCAAATCAATGTGCTACAGTTTATGTAACCTGCCTCTAAGGTGGATTAACGTTTAATTTTCATTCAGTTTACACAAGGTGGGAAGTGATATATAGTTGTCAAAATGCTTTTAAATACACCATCTCATTGACATTATCTCACAATAAAACTTAATTTAGTTAAAGCAATTATTATTTTTCACTGAGAAATGAAACATATTTGAGTGAAATATAGATTTATGGTAATAACCATGACTTAAACCAAAGTGGTGAATTAAAACTGAAAAACTCTTTCATTTATATATAGTTCTGACCACAATAAATTAAATACACTTAGTTTAAGTACAACCATTTTTAATGGTAAATATATAATAATTAAATCTAAATCTGTGTTTCCCACATGAAAATTGTATATTATACCATATTTTAGGACTCTTTCCAAGAAAAACTGTTATAGATGTAAGGTCATTTAAATAAGAACATAGGGGTCTGTATAAAGATATGCATAGTCACCCACATGGTTAATGTGAAAATTAACAGTACTCTTTCAAAGTGGCTGGATTAATAAATAAGTTGTTAATATTAATTTGTCAGCTTGATGGAGAAAACAGTGGACAGAATTATTATTTTCATAGTACCAGTATTATTTTTTCTTCTTATCTCAGCTTGTGAAGCACTTTTTGAGTGTCAATATCTGCTCCCTGTTGGATCTTAACCACTAGAAAAATTTGTGAGAGTCAAAAATTCTGGTGATTCTTGTCACATAAATTCTGGGATGTGGCAACATTTTTCCACCAGAAACATTATGCTTGCAATTGAATGCACAGACAGTAATATAGACAATTAGTTTTTGAAGATGTGAAGCAGTACAGTGAGGTAAATTCTAATTATTAATTATCATTACTTTGGAGTTTCTCATAGCAGCTAAGTGATCCCCTCTCTGAAATTATTGTACTTAAAAGTTATGTGGGGACTACATTTTTCTAATAGGCTAGAATATTTGAGACACTTTGAATGACATATTATCTGTTTCATAACCTGTGCTTAATTTTAAAATTTTCTCTATATGTTCTCAAATTAGAGCTTTTTCTGCAAAAAAAAAAAAAAAATTGTTTTTCAAGTCATGTTATGTGAACTTGGAAACAATATTAGTAAACAATTATCACCAAACTGCATATGAAAAGTATTTATTTGAAAACAAATCAGTAAAAAACGTATATTTTAGTGGCAGATCACCAATTTTGGATATATTTTCAAATAAGTGAATATGGAATATCTAAATTTTGGTAATGTTTATACTCAAGATGTTTATGATCTTTTATTGTTTTGCATATACATTAATAAAACTAAATATAAAAATCAGAATATTTTAATTGCACTAAATTGTTCCTCTTTAGTTTTTATATAACTTTTCCCTCAGTAGTACAAATAGTTTAGCTTTCAGACATGCACTTATGTTCTTAATGTGTACTTTTGTATTTTCCATAATGTTTTTACAACAGAAAACTATTTTATCTATTTAAAAGTGTATAAATCAGTGACTTTTCTGCATTCTAATTAATTGTAAAAGTGTTACTTACTACCATTTAGTTTCAGAACTTTTCCATCAAAAAAAGGGAATTACTCTCCTTATTAAAGAGTTATTCAAACCAATTTTCTTTGTTTTCTTTTTTTTTTTTCCTAGCATGGCAACAACAACAACAACAACAATTACATTTCTCTATATATGGGTTTTCCTATTTGGATATTTTGTAACTTAATCACAAAATATTTGGCCTTTTTCCATCTAGCCTATTTTGTTAAACATGATGTGTTTAAAATTTGTCAATGTTTTATCAGGTATAGACACTTTGTTTTATGACAGAATAAAATTTCATTGCATGACTAAATCTGATTTTGATTATTCACTGATAAAAATTTGAGTGGTTTTTATTTTTTGGCTATTTTTATTTTATTATTTTATTTATTTTATTTTATTTTTCTATTGTACTTTAAGTTCTGTGGTACAGGTGCAGATCATGCAGGATTGTTGCATAGGTACACAAATGGCAATGTGGTTTCCTGCCTCCATCCCCTCATCACCCGCATCTGGCATTTCTCCCCATGTCATCCCTCTTTGACCTCCCCACCCGACCACTCTTCCTCCCTTGGTTCTCCACAAAAGACCCCAGTATGTGATGCTCCCTTCCCTGTGTCCATGTGTTCTTATTGTTCAACACCTACCTATCAGTGAGAACATGTGGTGTTTGATTTTGTTCTTGTGTCAGTTTGCTGAGAATGACGGTTTTCAGATTCATCCATGTGCCTACAAAGGACACAAACTCATCATTTCCTATGGCTGCATAGTATCCCATGGTGTACATGTGCCACATTTTCCTTGTCCAGCCTATCATTGATGAGCACGTGGGTTGATTCTAGGTTTTTGTTATTGTAAACAGTTCTGCTATGAACATACGTGTGCATGTGTTCTTATAATAGAATGATTTATAATCCTTTGGGCCTATGCCCACTAGTGGGATTGCTGGGTCAAATGGAATTTCTATTTCTAGGTCCTTGAGGAAGTGCCACACTGTCTTCTACAATGGTTGAACTAGTTACATGCCCACGAAGAGTGTAAAAGTGTTCCTATTTCTCCACATGCTCTGCATACCTGTTGTCTCCAGATTTTTTAATGATCGCCATTTTAACTGGCATGAGATAGTATCTCAATGAGATTTTGATTTGCATTTCTCTGATATTCAGTGAGGATGAACACTTTTCATGTTTCTTGACCTCATATATGTCCTCTTTTGAAAATGGTCTGTTCATATTCTTCTCCGATTTTTGGATGTTTTGTTTGTTTGATTTTTTCTTGTAAATGTTTTAGTTCCTTGTAGATTCTGGATATTAGTCATTTGTCAGATGGGTAGCTTGCAAATTTTTTTTTTACCATTCTGTTTGTTGACCGCTCACTCTAATGCTTGTTTCTGTTGCTGTACAGAAGATCTGGAGTTTACTTAAGTCCCATTTGTCTATTTTGACTTTTGTTGTCAATGCTTCTGGTGTTTTAGTCATGAAGTCCTTGCCTATGCCTATGTCCTGAATGGTTCTGCCTAGATTTTCTTCTATGGTTTTTTATGGTGTTAGGTCTTATGTTTAAGTCTTTAATCCATCTGAAGTTAATTTTACTGCAAACTGTCAGGAAGGGGTCTAGTTTCTGCTTTTTGTACATTGCTAGCCAGTTTTCCCAACACCAGTTATTAAACAGGGAATCCTTTCCTAATTGCTTTTGTCTGCTTTGTCAAAGTTCAGATGATTGTAGATGTGCAGTGTTCCCTCCAAGTCCCTTGTTCTGTGTTCCATCTGTCTATATCTCTGTTTTGGTACCAGTACCATGCTTTTTTGATTAATGTAGCTTTGTAGTAGAGTTTAAAATCAGGTAGCATGATGCCTCCAGCTTTGTTCATTTGCTAAGGATTGTCTTGGCTGTGCAGACTCTTGGTTCCATGTGAAGTTTCAGGTGGTTTTTTCCAGTTATGTGAAGAAAGTCACTGGTAGCTTGATGGGGGTAGCGTTAAATCTGTAAATTACTTTGGGCCATATGGCCATTTTCACAATATTGATTCTTCCTAACCATGAGCAGGTCATGTTTCTCCATTTGTTTGTGTCCTCTTATTCCCTTGAGCAGTGGCTTGCAGTTCTTCTTAAAGAGATCCTTTACATCCTTTGTTAATTTTATTCCTAAGCATTTTATTCTCTTTGTAGCAATTGTGAATGAAAGTATGCTCACACTTTGGCTCTCTGTTAATCTGTTATTGGCGTATAGAAATGCTTGTGATTTCTGCACATTGATTTTGTGTCCTGAGATGTTGCTGAATTTGCTTATTAGTTTAAGGAGATTTTAGGCTGAGATGATAGGGTCTTCTAAATCATGTCATCTGCAAACATAGACAATTTGACTTCTACTTTTCCTAATTGAATACCCTTTTTTTTCCTTGCCTTATTGCTCTGGCTAGAACTTCCAATACTATATTAATAAGGTGTGTTGACAGAGGGCATCTGTCTATTGCTGGATTGCAAAGGAAATGTCTCCAGTTTTTGCCCATTCAGTATTATATTGGCTGCATGTTTGTTATAAATAGCTTATATTATTTTGAGATATGTTATTTCAATGCCTAGTTTATTGAGAGTTCTTAGCATAAAGGATTGTTGAATTTTGTTCAAAGCTTTCTCTGTATCTCTTGGGACAATCATGTAGTTTAAGTCCTTGATTTCATTTATGTAGTGGATTCCATATATAGACTTCATATGTTGAACCAGTCTTGCATCCCTGGAATGAAGCCTACTTGATCATAATGGATAAGCATTTTGATGGGCTGTTGCAATCAATTTGCTGGTATTTTATTGAAAATTTTTGCATCTATGCTTATCTATTGTTAGTAGTGTATCTGTAAAGATTCATAAACAGGTTTATGTGTGAATGGATAATATCATTTTTTGGTGGGTGGATAGGTAAATTTCTAGAAAAGCAATTGCTGAATTACGTAGTAATTCCATGTTTAACTTTTTGAGCGAAAACTAAAACTGTTTCCAGAGTTCTTGCTACACTTTGCTGAATGAGATTTACTAAATGAGATTTTGATTATTCTTTTAGTCACTGATAAACATTTGAGTGGTTTTTATATTTTGGCTATTGCCAGTAGCGCATCTATAAAGATTCATAAACAAGTTTATGTGCAAATGGTTATTCCATTTGTTTTTATTATATGCCTCGAAATGAAATTGCTGGATGACATAGTAATGATATGTTTATCTTTTGAGAAACAATCAAAATTGTTTTCAGAGTTCTTGAAGCATATTATACTATAATTCAGCAAATTACAAAGGTCATAGTTGTTCTACATTTATGTCAACATATGGTATTTTCTTACTATATATAAGTATATTTATCTTGAAATATGTGTCTGTCTTATTTTGAATATGTTTTGCATTTTCTTAATGACTAGTACTTTCAAGCACTTTTTATGTACTTGTTAATAACATGTACACTTAAAAATCTACTTAAATATTTTTCTCATTTTGAGGTTGACATTGTGTTTTGCTGTAAGACTTATTTGTATTCTTTCTGGTGTGTATTTCTAATAGTAGATCCTTAAAAATAATGGTTTGTCATATTTTGTTTGGCATATACAGTTGAATTTTCCCCATCGTTAACTGTGTGGCTTCTGACACACAGTTCTGCTATAACTGTTTGGAGAAAATCTGGCCATCTTTTTGTCACCAAGCCAAGTTTCTCAATTAGAAAATCCACTGTCTGTTGGGCAGTACTTTGAGCCTCAGAATAAATTTCCAGAGTCATTTTCTTACTTTCTGATACATGCAGATTAAATGCCTTCCTTATGGAAAGATTAAGGCCTGGTGTTTTAAGTAGGGATTGTCTTAGCTGGTTAGAACTTTGAGTCTCAGGTTAACTGTCTAATTTTTTTTTTGTTATGAGGTGATATCAATGGTGAATTATCTCACCATACCCTGTCTGTAACACCCAGTAATATCTAACAAGTTCCCCAATTGTATGAGTTTTGGGAAATACAAAAACAGAAGTTGGGCTTAATCTGTTTATCTCCTGATACTTTGGTCTCTTCTGATAAGACTAGACCTAGGTACTTCAAAACTCTGAGGGAGCTGAGTTTTAGATTTTGAGATCATATACCTCTTTAAGCTAAGAAATTGAGGAGAGCCTTGGCAATCTCTTGAGACTTTTTCAGTTCAGTCACTGAGGAGATTGTCATTTTTATACATTAGTTTTAACTTGAGCATGATAAAAATCAGGAAAACCTTTGGACAGAACCAATTTGTGTAACTTTCTTTTAATACTAGGAATTACCAAAGTAATAATCTCATTATTAAACTGGAAAACAGAGAGGATTCCTTTACTAGATTATCTCTAAGCCTTTCTAGAAAGCCTGAGAATTTTTAAAATCTAAAGATTTATTTATATGACTTGTTTGACTGTAGTTTCTTGTAAGCCCTCTCATATATGGTTTCGAGAAAATTCCTGTCTATATATTTTTTAATGTAATTATCTTGGTCACATTTATAGTTTCCAGTGAACATTTTTATTTTCTCCAATGAATTCTTATTCCTGGCACTATCTAATACACAAAGTTCATCTTTAAATTTATCTGCTGTTTGAACAACAAACTAATACTAGTAGTTAGTGTTTGACTTAAGAGTTACATAATATCCTTCCAAGACAGTACAAATATTTTGGATAAATCTTGGCTGGACTCCATATTCGTGTAAAGATGAGACTTGCACAGACCAAACTTCTGGATCTGAGGATTAAAGGGGATTCAGACTGTACTCTTGGAAAATGTAGGATTGAAAACATGTTATTACCTATGTAGAAAGCAGAAGAAAAAAGGTATTCCTTAGTCTCCTCTTTTTAGATGGACCAAGGGTGAAGAGACAGATTGACAATGTGTCTTCAGTGTTTTTCTTTCCTTTTATTTTCTCTTGGTCCTGTGACTATTATACGTGTCCACCATGGAGGCAAGTATAACCTTCACCCATGTTTTGAGATGAGCTGGTCATGAGAAAGAGTTATATGTACTTACACAAAGCTCTAGCTCTCTGACTTGCTGGTTTCCTAGACCTATTTGACAAATAAGGCAGGCAGAATAGTCTAAGTATCTAAAAGCAATTGTACAGTAGTTGACTTTTGGCATGATCCTTTAATAAAGGGAGTATTCCACTACTATTTCTGGCTTCTTTTGTTATGGCCCTAGCAATACATTCAAATCAAAGACAATGAGATCAAGTGACTTTTGAACATAAAATCTCCTTTTAATTTAAATGTAAATTTAGATATGTAATGCAAAGTAAAAAATAAAAAACACGTGTCTCAATATAATATAAAAATTGAACTTGTGTTCTCACACTTATGGGGACAAAACTGAGACAAGATATTTTTCTCAGTAGTGTTTTTTTTCTGGCTATTGAAGGAGTTTTTCTGTCTACAAATGAGTCATGGAAACTAGTCTCTAGTAGAGGAATGTAAATGAAGAGTAAATGGGAAATATAATTTTTGAGGATAAGGCCAAAGGTCTACCTACTGAAAAAAATTGTCTCACTAGGTCATGCTTTATGATATGAATATCCAGTAAAATATATGACTTCAAATCTTTCCTAGGAAAAAGTCACAGCAGGTTGATATTTAATAGGCTGTCCCAACAGTATTTCTTTTAGTAGAAAAAAATTGTCTTTCCTCTTAAAGAAACTGCTCAAATTCATTGGAATTTCTGTGCTCTTACATGAAGAAAACATATCTTAATAAAGAGAAGGGTATTTACTCAGAAAGAAATATTTTATCATGCTGTTTCTTGAATGACTATCAATGAGTAACAAAAGGCTTTTACTCTGTAAAAATTTAGATTCAAATATTAAATTTCTCCTGTTTTGAAAATATCACATAAGCAGTAACTTTTTGAAATACATTCTTAATTATTAAGGTTTTAGCTGAATTTACCAAATAAAGTTACACCTTCAAATTGTAAAATCATTCAAAATTTTATACAAATAATTAATAGGTTATATATAGTTACAGAGAAGAGAGAAGAAGAAAAGAAGAAGAAGAAGAAAGAAGAAGAAGAAGAA
>NW_016108208.1:281732-296913 GCF_001604975.1 Cebus imitator | reverse complement strand
AAGAAGAAGAAGAAGAAGAAGAAGAAGAAGAAGAAGGAAGAAGAAGAAGAAGAAGAAGAAGAAGAAGAAGAAGAAGAAGAAGAAGAAGAAGAAGAAGAAGAAGAAGAAGGAGAAGGAGAAGAAGAGGAGGAGGAGGAGGAAGAAGAAGAAAGAAGAAGAAGAGAAATAAGAAATACAGTTGAAAAGTCTGAAAGTCCTGGTGTCAAACCCCTAAAACCCTGGTGGGTTTTTGGTGGCTGGATGATTGAAATAGAATCAATATTCTCAATGCCTTAGGAGGCTTGAAGATTGACAAAGTTTTTCCAGTAAGTCTGTTCCATGATTCTTGTAAGCCTGGCAGTCACCCTATTTGCTTTTAGCTGACTTGTTGGGACATAGCATTTTATTTCTTTTTGTAAGAAAAGAAAAACTGACCACAATAAGTCTTAGAAAAAAAATGTTAAAAACTTTGAGGTTCCCTTTTATCTAAGCTTTCAATGAATCCCTTTCTTTCCCAGTTATGCAGGAAAAAATGTTACAGTTTTTCAAATGCAGTACAACGTAATAATTTCTTGTTTTTAAGTAACACCCACAGTTATTTCTCTCACAAGAATGAGGATTAAGAAGGATGCACACAAAGAGTAAGGTTAGAACAAAAGTTTAGTAACCAAAAGAAGAAAGCCATCGACAGTAACAGAGAGGATGATCTGAGTGAACCGAGGACTATTGTGGTGCAATCCGGGTTTTGTGTTCATGTGTGTGGACTAAGTAAACAAAATATGTTCTGACTGTTCTTAGAAACAATTAGTCATGTTGGCCTGAGACTATGGTCTGAAGGAATCAGAACCTGAAGTAATAATTCATGTAGTTTTTCAAGCTTTGTCCCTGATTTTGGTCTGCAACCAATCAGGAGCTGAAGTGAAAACTTGGACCAGGACCTTGGCTCATGACCAATTCATGCAGGGGCAGTGGAAAAAAAACTTCTCAAACACTGAACTGAGGAAGAAAATTGCTTTTTATTTAGCTGGGAGCTGGAGAGAGCTAAAGCCTTACTCACCAAGCTCCCTGAGAAGTAGCATTTTCATCCTTTTATAGGCTTATCATGCTGAAGAGGAGCCTGAGGTGAAATTGTGTATGTTGTTCATTGGCTAGATGTCCAATCTTACAATCTTTTGGCTTTATAGATTTACTAGTTCATATGCAGTGCAAGCAGGAACAGGAAGGGGAGTGGCCTTACAGAGACAAACAAAGGCAGTAAATAATTAGTTGACAGAGGTATTTCCAGAAGAATGTCTGGGTTGTGTAAATATGGGGAATGTGACCCCGGGATGGGCTCTGACCTGTAGTGATAACATGCATTTCCAAATCTTTCAAGGCTTATAGATAGCAGAGATGATGGGATCAAAAAGGGAATCACCTTCCCAGTCCTTGGACCTCATTATGGCCTGGTCAGTGCTGTCAGCTAGCTGCCTGACAACAGATTAATGCTCTTTGCTTTTTCATTTTTGTCACCCTTCCTGCCATCTAAAAGAGAGGGGAGGAAGGAAGTGGAGATAAGTGGAATCCCCCCCATTTGAGAATTTTACATACCATTTTCTAGTGAAAGTTCTTTATTTTTTATTATATACTTATTTAGCCTAAGATAATGGTTTATTTCTGTGTCTTAATTCTATTCCATTAATTTTTGTCTATCCTCATGCATATACAACATTGTCTTGATTACTATAGCCCTGTAGTAAGTTTTTTTTTTAATTCCATTTTAGGTTTTGGGGTATATGTGAAGAACATGCAAGATTGTTGCATAGGTACACTCATGGCAGTGTGATTTGCTGCCTTCTTTCCCTTCACCTATATCTGGCATTTCTCCCCATAGTGGAGAGTTCTTACTCTCACCTGCAGTTCTTACCTTCACCCCAAAGTTCTTACTCTCACCTTCAGCCTCATTGTCAGGGTTTTCTGGTGAGAAAGGGTTGGTAGTGGTTCATGTAATAGGCCTGAGCTGATTTTTTTTTAACCACACAGTAATATATATAATATACATATTATATATATACATATAATATTATTATACATATTATATAAAATATATGATATATTATTATATATACTATACAATATATATAGTATATATAATATATAATGTATATATTTATATAAATATATATATATTTACCACTTGAAGGAGCAAGAGCATTAAGCAGGCGAGCAATATGAATGCTCCTATTATTAGTAACATGTTATGACAATAGTCTTGAGTCCTTCTGCTGCAGGAAACTCAAACATTGACCCAGAGTTGAAACCATTACAGACCTGCACATCTACATGTGCTAGTTTTGTCATGTCCTTCACAAATTTTAATCACTTGACCCTGAACCTGCTTATTTATTTGCATGCAACAATTAATTAGGTTGTATTTTCCACTCTCTCCTCTTTCAGTTGCTAATAAGTAATGTAAACCCAGCCTCTCCTGGTAGATGGCATTTCTTATCTTGTTCTCCTGCCATGTCAGGGTGGTTGGAGCCTGGCCAATTATGTTGGTCAGGATTTCTAGGACAGTTTGCAACCAAATTATTCAATTAAGCATATATATCAGAGTACGATAGGTTCACAAGACTTTCTCTGCCATAGTGCTGGCCCATAATATTGTATGATTTTTTTCAGTAACCTATACCTAGTCTTTGCTTGTCTCACAAAGAGTAGGCAGGAAAATCTAACAAATCCCCAGTTCTTCTGGGTAATAAGATGAAAGAGGGTATGATGGTGCCAAGGACACAACTGCCTATCCACTAGTTTGGAAGTTTAGTTTAGGCTCTGTGCCCACATATCCAGTGCAACCCAGGAGGCACTAACCAGTCCTGGTGGAGTTCTGAGTGGGTCCCAGAACTTTTGGAAAGGATTGATATTTGTCCTATTTAAACTTCACCAGTGATTGTTTCACTGGTTACATTATATAGCTTCTGTCCCAAACAGTCCAGATTTACCACCAGGACCATCATACCCTTTTCTAGCCTGGCCAGATAATATTGTCCAATAATGGAAGTTTTTGAGACTCCGAAGCTGTTACTCAAGCCCTTTTGCACATAAGTCTCATTAAGGACAGGGTCAGCAGGCACAGGCTCATGTGCTCCCCATGGCCACCAGTCCTCCATATTATTTCCTCCACACATAACAAAATGTACTTTTAAAGGCTTGGCCACATTCTCAGCTAACTGAAAGAACAAGTTTATTTCTGGAAGAGTTCTGAAAGGGGTCCATATAATATAGTGGAAGAAGTTTGAACCACTGAGTAGGGTGATTGTTTCTGTATACTTCCCAGAATTAGAATAGCAACTCAGGAGTCCAGTTCTTTTTCTTTAGTTTCCATTATTACACATTCCCTTTTCCTCTAACAAAGATCCAGAGGATTCCAATGACCAGAGGTGCAGGAGGAGTTACTCTTGCCCTTTTGGAGATGGACTGAATTATTTTTATTATTGACAAGTTACCGCAATTACCAGTGCATGACAGCCGCTCATGGCAGATATACTGATGCTCTGCCCTGTAGCCTTTTTTCCAACTGAGATAGCCACACCATCCACCTGCTTTGATGACTCTACAAGCATCAAATTTTAAGGTAATTTGCTTGGGAGGCCCCTTCTTCTCAGTTTTGGAAAGTACTTTACTTGTATTGCTGTAAAAAGGTCTAGTCTTTAAACTTATCTTGAACATGGTGGGCATGTTCGGCTCAGATGGGTTATATCATACATCAGGTTTGTTGTTCCCTGGGTTGCACAGCTGGTACTGGGTAGCACTATATAAACAAGGTCCTTCAAGGGTTCTAGTGCATTCATAATAACTGTAAAACAAGATAACTCTGGTAATCTTTTGTCCTACTTTAGTAACCTTATGCATGAATGGGGAACAATTATCAAATGGGAGGTTTACATCTACTGGGGTAGCAAAGATACAAGCCTATAGTACAAAAAGAAGAAGTACCTGTCCCACAGGAGTGGTCCTCATGCTTCAGCCATGCATAGACCAGTCAACTTCCAGGGTGTGCCTGGAGAAGGGTTCATGCCAGTTCCCTTTAAGGTGATTTTTCACGAGTAATGGGGATCTGGCGTAACTCCCAGGTGTTCGATGCTGCATGTTTTAGATGGCTGTTATGGACCCAGGCAAGAGCTCTCTTGATCTTCAAGACAGTTGGAATTATTATAATGACACTTTGAGATTCTTTCTACCTTGGTCATGGGGGAGCTTCATTTTAGCCCTTGATTTAAACTTGGTCATCTTTTGAAAAAGAGTGAACTGGGGAGAATAATTTAACAGGGCATTTTTCACTCACCCATTCAGGTGCTTTCTTGTCTCCTTTTTATAGCTTGTAATTGCCAACATAATTCAGTTTCCCTTAATTCCTGGGGAGTCCCTGGGAGTCCCCAGAAAATGGAATGGGGCCTATGATACAGGATATAATATGGAAAATATCTAGCTTTTTTAGAAGGTGCACATCTAATTTCAAGCAAAACCATGAAAAGAACCTGCACCTTATTTAACTCTGTTTCTTGGCACAGTTTCCCTCAGCTATTCTCAACAGTTTGGTTAATTTTCTCCACTTTGCCTGAACTCTCAGGCTAGTAGGTGACATGTAGTTTCAGTTTATTCCTAGCATTATCTTTGCACCAAGTTGTCTGTAAATGCAGGACCATTGTCTGAGCCTACTCGCCAAGGCGGTCTCAATCTGGGGATGATGTCTCTTAAAAGAGCATGAGTCATTTCATGGGCATTCTCAGTTCATGTTGAGTAGGCTTCTACCCACCCAGAGTAAGTACATACCAGAACCAACAGCTACCAATTTATTCCACAATTAGGCATCTCAGTGAAGTCCACTTGCAAGTCTTTAAAAAGAGCAATTCCATAAGCTTGAATTCCTGTTGGAATCGTAGGTTCCTGTCTGGCATTGAGCTCTCTGCATGATAAACACTGTTGTGTCATTGTTTCTGCTAGTGCAGATAAATGAGAGATGTAAAAATTCTGGCCTAACAATTTTTTAAGAGTTTCTTGACCAAGGTGGGATGATTCATGGACAGCCAAGAACACTACAGGGCCTAGAAGTTGGGGTACTGCTACCCATCCATCTGGCAGGTGTAACCATTCTCACTGTATGTTCATTCCACCTTCCATTTGGTGGAAGTCTTTTCCTCCTCTGAGTAAACTGGCACCAAGCTGAGGGCCTGAGGCAGTAGGGGGGACACAAATTATGCCCCATATGGAATGAATACAGCCCTTTGGGCCTTCACGTCTGTGCAGGCATTTCCCAGGCCTATTGTGATGTAGTTTCACTGATGTCCTTGGCAGTTCATGTCTGCCACCTACATTTTGGGGCTTCCATAATGCCTGCAGTAGCTGCCAAATTTTCTGTTGGTATTTTATTTCTTTGTCCCCAGATTTAAATGGTCACTTCTCCTTGTGCAGTGTCCTGTGTACTTGCTGAGTGAGGAATGCATACTGTGAGTTAGTAAAGATGTTAACAGTTTCCCTTCACTTAATTCTAAGGTACAAGTTAAGGCTATTAATTCCAGTCTCTGTATTAAAGTGACTTGAAGTAATGTATTGGCCTCTAGAGTGGAGTCCAGTGTAATCACTGCATATTGAGAATATTTTTCCCCCACAGGGTTAACAAAACTGCTTCCGTCCACATACAGTTCCCAGTCATCCTGAAACTGTGGCTGGTCTTGCAGATCTGGCCAATTGGAATAAACTGAATGAGGTGATTTTAGGCAATCTTTTGTTACCAGGTCCTCAGGCTCAGGGAGTAACATGGCTGAGCTTAGGGTGTTGCAAACTTCTATGGTTATTCATGGACTGTCATACAGTAGGCCTAGTACTTAGTTAAATGGGCATTGGTGAGCCAGTGATGCCATTTCATGTTCATTCAGGTGACCATGGTGTGTGGGGGCTTTTATCTCTAAATTCTGTCCCAAAGTTAGCTGTCAGCCTCTTGTGCCAGTAGGGCAGTGGCTTTCAAGTTCATAGACATGGAGGCCATTCTTTAGAAATACCATCCAATTGTTTAGAAAATTATGCAACAGGTCACAGCCATGAGCCCACATTCTGAGGCAGGAATCTCTCTGCTATTTTTTCTCCCTCAGACACATACAGCATAAAGGATTTTGTTAAGTCCAGCAGCCCCAGTCCCAGGCAGACATCAGCTTTTCTTTTAACTGTGAGAAGGCCCCCTGCCACCCTAAGTTCCACTCAAATGGCTCTCCATTCCCCATAGCTGCCTCAAATTCTTAGGTACCAGCAGCTTACTGTTAACCTGCTTCCTTTCTATTAATAAACTTCAGTGCCCCTGCTAGATAGTAAATTCCAGACAGTGAGACTATTGTTGGCAAACCTGGACCTTCCTTTTAGAGGCCTTGTATTTACAGGTTTCCATGTGTTTGAGTAACAGGTCAATTCCCCCGGCACATCCAGGTGCCACTGAGTGTCCCAGAAAAAGGTCAAGCACATGCTGAAGCAGCAAGTAACCTAAGGTCCTTAACACAGAACATCTGGAAGTCCTGGGCCAATGCTTCTTTGAAGATGGTTGGAGGGTTTCCTGTGGAAACCAAGTCCAGGTGGAAGCCAAGTCCATGTGTGCTGTGTTGTTACACCTGACTCTGGATATTCCCACTGGAAATCAAACAGTTATTGGCTTTCAGGGGCTAACCAGATACTGAAGAAAGCATGTTTTCAGTTTAAGCAAGTAAAGCAGGTCAAGTTAGCTGGCAACAGTTCTAGCAACATATAGGGATTGGACACGTTGGAGTGCAAGGTCATAGTTGTCTGCTTGACCATGCAGATATTCTGCACTAGACTATAGTTCTCGGTCCCTGGCATGGAGAAAGGCAGGAGAGGCATGTTCCAAGGAGACCAGCAAGAAAAAATAATGCTTTAATCATTCAGGTGCCTGAGATGGACATGGATGCCTTCAAGGGCTTCCCTTTGTACTGGATACTGTCTCTGTTAAACTGCTGGTGCCCTGGGCTTTACTTTGATAACTACCCAGACTTGGTTTACAGGCAACCCTGGGGTGTTGTCTTCTGCTCAGGCCTGTGTCCATCCCTTGGCCAGTGCAGTAGTTGGTTCTCATTCTGGCTGAGGCAGAAGGAGTCTCCACTCTCCCTCCTGTGAGAGTCATGATAATTCCTGCCTGAAGCAGTTTGAGTTGCAGGGAGCCCTTATCAGTGAACATGATAGCAGTTCTCAGTTTGCTCAGCAAGTCTCTACCCAAGAGGGGGTAGGAGAAATCTGGCATGTACAGGAACTGATGAATAATCTTGTGGCCTTCCACAGAGCAGGTCTGTGGTAGGCAAAAATTGTTTTTCTGAAACTCCAGTTGCCCCAATTATGTACTGTCTTTCTGTACAAAGCAGTCACAGGTGGAGTCACCACCAAGTGCTCCACCCTGGTGTTAATTAAGAAATTAATGTCCTTGCTCCGCATTCTCATGATGGACTCTTTGGGAAGCCAATCCCCTTCAGTTTATTGGCCATTCTGACAGACTAAAGAGGGCAGCTCCATCTTTGCCTGATGCTCCCTGCTTGGGTTTACCTCAGTTCCCTGTCAACTGTGGACAACTATTGTTCCAGTGTTCCACTTCTTTACAATAAGCATATTTGTTGTGCTGTAGGTGAGGTAGGTCATACTGGGTTTCCTTTCCAGGGCCTCCCTTGCCCTGCCCCTTCAAAGGGGTTCCTCTGATAGCTGTGACTAACAGGTTAGCATTTCACCAGTTGTATCACTCCTTCTCTCAGAAGCTTACTGCATTTCTCTTTACAAATACTTGATGGGCTATTTCCAGTAACTGCATGGTGCTCATGTCTGCAAACCCAACCTATTTCTGCAACTTTTCCTGATGTCATTGGTGCTCTGACTAATTAGTCACATTTACCATGTGCTGATTCTCTGGGTTCTCAGGATCAAAAGGAGCATACATGTGGTAGGCCTTACATAGTCTTTCATAAAATTGTGCTGGACTTTCATGTTTTCCTTGCATACGTTGGGATATCTTGTGTACATTTGTGACCTTTTGTTCTCCTTTTTTTATTCCCTCAAGTAAGCCTCCTCTATATCCAGTTAGCCTCTTCATGCCGTCAGTGTTATTTGGATCCCACTGAGGGTCAGTTCCTAGTAACTGGGCCCACATATACCCTTAAGGATTCTGATAATCAACTGGAACATGCTCTCCTAGCCATTTTGTTGTTTGCTGGAGCACCCTCCACCTCTCATCTCTGTTGAAAAGATACATGACCAACTGGTGACAATCAGCCCAAATGGGATTATGAGTTAGGATGACAGTCTGAATCAGGTCAAGTAAAGCTTGTGGTCTGTCAGTGTAGGATGAATTGTTATTCTTCCAGTTTTTGAGGAGAGATGAAGTGAAATGTATGTATGTGAAGAAACAGTTTTCCACCATATGCCTGTCCTCATCTACTCCCATATATCACTATTCTCTCAGGGGCATTTGCACTCCAACCTTTGGCCACAAGCAAGCCACCATGGGAGTGTATACTCCTGAGAAGTGGGCTGCTATGGGAGGGGTGCCTACTGAGGCCACTCTTCCTTTTGTTTTTATTCTACGTAGTCTAGGAGAGTTCAGACCTTGTGCAGGCATTGAGATCTCTGGCTTTGGAGCTAGGGGCCATGCCTGTAGGTAAGGAGAGGTTAATATTGGAGGGGGTCCTCTGGTGCTGAGTCAGCCAAGATATTAGGAGCTTGCAACTCCTGACGGGTGGAGTAAGATCTTTCCCTAACTGCCTGTCCCTTTGCTACTAACACTGCTGCTGCTTGGCACTTGACCATTGTTGGGGGCTGGGATAAGCTAACTGTAACCAAGAGTCTATATATAGAAATTGGTCAAGATGTCTTGGCTTGTCTGTAAGCTTGTGTCATACTTTGAAAACAAGGGACCTGTCTAGGCTCCCTTCTGTGAGCCAATATGCTTTTAATGCTACTTCACATGGAGTTCTGAGTCTTCCTAGTGTCACTGTGGTGCTATGATCTCCACTAAATCCCTTCTTGAAATTCTTTAGCATGGTTCCCAGTGGAGTAGATTTACTTTAGATCTCACCTATCTCCATCTGTTAGGATAAGAACAGTCTCCCATAAAAAGAGAGGGGCTGCTCACTGGCTCTTCCCAATGTTAAAACTTGGGAATCTGCATTCCACCTTCAGTCCCCAGCCCCTTATGTTCCAACACACTCTCTGTACTTTTGCTTCAGACCAGTAGGACCGTCCCCTGTTTCAGAAGCTGCTTGGCATTGGAGAGTTTGTTATTCCCCCAACATTTCCTAGATTGTGAGGGTACCTTCTTTAGCCTTATGCAGATTGTACCTGTTCCTAGCTGGCCCTTCAATTTGCTCAGGATAAATGGTCCACTCTAATGGATGTACAGTTCCCACATGTTGTAACCAGTGAGCTCAATTGGGCGCTTCCACACTCACTCACATGCATACATCTCCCACCATCCAAGTTCTGAGAAAATAAAATTACTGAAAGCAGTTACAAAGAGACAAAAATCAAATTCAAAGTGCCAAAATAAATTGACATGTCATGGTTGATCAGGTCAGGCTTCCACACAGGGGATGGACAAGTCAAGCTTCCCAGAATTAATCCTACTGAGTTTCCAACATCTGGACTACAAGAATTGGTTCCTTCTCAGTGTTCATTCTTTGAGCAAATCTGCTGTGGAGTCCTCCCAGGCTGTGCTCTGGTGAAGCATTCTACCTGTGCTAATGTCTACCTGGTAGTGCTCTCGGGATCTGTGTCACCTAAGCAGGCTGGAGTCCCCTGTGGGATTGCTCCACAAGGTAGGGAAAAGCAACCTGGGAGGCTTTCCTTGCAATCTTTCAATTGAAACTCGTTTTCTCATGAGGGGATCGATCAAGTGAAGCAGAAGATATGGGAAACAAACCTCTCAAACACCAAACTGAGGAATGAAGTGGCTCTTTATTTGACCATGAGATTTGAGGGGCGGGCTAAAGGCTTAGTCACCAAGCTCCCCAAAAAGCAGCTTGTCTCTCCTTTTATAGGCTTACAATGCTAAAGCAGAGACTGAGGTAACATTTTCCATTGGCTAGATGTCCTACCTTAACAATCTTTTGGCTTCTTTGATTTTCTAGTTTACATATGGGACATGGGGGAACAGATGGGGAAGTGGGGTGCTTACAGAGACAAGACAAATGCAGTACATTATTAGTTGGCAGAGGTACTTCCAGGAGGGAGCCTGTGTCATGCAAACTTGGTGCACATGACCCAGTGATCTGGCCAGTAATGACAAGATTCATTTGCATCTCTTTCAAGACTTATAGGTAGGAGAAACTCTAGGAACTAAAAAAGGAGTCATCTTCCCAGTCCTTGGGCCTCTTTATGGATGGTCAGTGTGGTCAGCAAGTCACCTGACCATGGATTCTGGTATTTCATTTAATTTTCACCCTCCTTCCCATCCAGAGGGGAGGGGAGTAAGAGGTGGAGACCAGCAAGTGGAAGCAGGTGAGGGGGGCTTCTCTCTTAAAATAGTGACTCAACTTACAGTCTGTGCTGGATGAGTAGTTCTAAAAACCTCATTTTTAGCAAGTAGTGAAGTGTCAGATTTTATGAAGAAAAATACAAGAGTAATAGTGAGAAATAAAAAACAAAAGTTCAGAAAAATTGATATTGGTCACATTAGTTTGACGTCCATATATTAGTAGGCTTTTATGAAAGTGGCTTATGTATGAAATGTGTTGCTGACATTTTCTTCTGAATTTTAAGTTTTCTGACTTTAGTACAGAGCATTTTTAAAAGCAAATGTTTTAAGTAATTTCAAATTTTAAAAAATTGGAAAAAAGAAAAGAAGAAAATTGAAATCATTATTCTGAAGACTTGTCAATAAGATTATTATTCAGTCTAAACTGTAGAAAATAATAATTAAAAAAATCATCAAGACTAGTACATTAAGAAGATATTTTTTATTGTTTTTGAAACCTAATTTTTCTCTCTCCAGTTTCCAATTTCTGCTGAAGATGAATTACAGTGTGATTAATTTTGCTTTATTATACCTCACCTATTTTTTTGACTCAATGCTCCCACAATAGTACTTTTCTATATAGGCTTTTGGATTTGCTTTGATCAAACATTTTTTATAGAATAAGTCTCTGATAAAATATTTTCAAAGCCAAGCTCAGCCACAATTTTGTGCCATTTAATAACTATGTGTTGACTGAATCTTCTTTTTTTTTTAAGGTTCCAAGATAAACTTGGAAATTCAGAGTGTATCAGAAAGTAAAAATTTTGACTTAAAATAGGTCAGAAATCCTGTACGGAGAGTGTGCGCAAAAAATTTAAGGATAGTTTTTAAAAAGAGTCTATTGGGTTTACAAGTAAAATTTACTTTCAAAAAGAAAAAGCACACCATTCTAGTGAAAGACTAAAATAACCAGTTACTCTAAGTGGCCTGTCACAAATAAACATAGATTATTGTTGCAGTAATGCAAATGACTGTACTGCTACAAATTAAGAGTACTCACAAATTGATTTCACCTAAACAAGAAGACAATTGTAGTTAGATGAAACAAGATTTTATGGCAGCCACCCTCCAACACAGTTGACAGTAAAATTAGACACTTCTGTATCACATAATAATTTTAACATAACAGAAATGATTACTACTAATAATGCACACTAATCCATATCAGAATTAGCTTTCCCAAAAGCAAAGACCACTTGTCATTGAGATTGCTTTTTGTATAATTGCATACAGCATAAGCCATATATTCCACTTTTGAATTCACAGAACCTGATAAAGTTTTGGAATTAGAAATAAACATAATTTATAATTTAATTTTGGTATTTGTTAAACATTACAGGTTAGAACACCTAACATCAAAAAATGATTACATGTTATTGTAAAGCCGATTATTTAATGGTAGTGATAACTGAAGTTTTTATTTATAACCTTAAAATAAGTTGTCAATTAGACAAAATTTGTTGATTATTTTAAAAATTGACACATTATTCTTTCAAGAATGTTTTCTTACAGTAAATATTTATAGAGAAAATCAAATTATAGCACATCTTTTATTTAATTTACTTCCATATTCTAAGTCATGAAAAGTTTCTTGACATGAATTTATAGTATTACATTTACCTAATTATTGTACTTTGTTTACTTAGATTATCTATGATAACTGTGACAGTTGTAATCCAAACGTAAAACCAGCATTACACAATTATAATTAAGAGCATAAATATGATAAGACCTAACTAACTCTACCTTGATTTAACCTCCAAGCTGCCCTTGTTAACCTCTGTACTTTGCAGGCAATAAATTTTATATTGATTACTTTTGAAAAAAAATTTTATTTTTCAAAAACAAATTTTCTTACTACCTGCACATAAGACTCCCAAAGGCTACATAATCAGAAGTTATTTTAATTTTACTGAATAAAGAGTAGCTATTTTTATTAAGCCGATATTAATGTCTTATTTATTAAAGTTTACATAAGCAAAGATTGCTTTTTTTTAAGTTGAGTTACTAGTTTTGTAACCAGTATGCAAAAGTGTGCCACCTTATACAATTTTGCAGGAATAAGTATAAAATTGAACTTTTAGTAACAAGAAGAAAAATGTATGTTGGGCATGCTTAAGACAACTTTAATATTACTGTACCAATAGTTTAACAATACCACGTTAGCTAAAAATTTGCTTTTGGTAAATACACTTAAAAATGCATTAGATTTGTTTGTTTGTTTGCTTGTTTGAGAAAGAGTTTCTCCCTTGTTGCCCAGGCTAAAGTGCAGTGGTGTAGTCTTGGCTCACTGCCACCTCCTGATTCCAATTTCAAGCAATTACCATCCCTCAGCCTCCCAAGTAGCTGTGTTTATAGGTGGTGACCACCTCACACATCTAATTTTTGTATTTTTAGGGGAGACAATGTTTCACCATGTTGGACAACTGGTCTCGAGTTCCTAACCTCATAATTTGCATGCCTCAACTTGCCAAAGTGCTGAGATTATAAGCATGAATTCCTGCACCTGGATTATTATTATTATATTTTATATTGTATTTATGTTAAACACTTTTATCATTTAAGCCAGTCAACCAAAACCCTTTAACATATTTTTAGTAGTGAAACATTGTGTACCCAATGCAGAAACACATAGGGGTATTTGAGATTCCAAAGAAAGTACATTTAATAGATTTATAAAGACCAATTTTTTTCTCAATGTTTTAGATTTATGATAATCTATTCAAAAAACCTATGGTTGTTAAACAAACAGCCTTACAGTTGAATATTAAAGAAAACAACTCAAGTAAAAATTACATTGCAAATTTATATAATAAGGTACACAGAAAAATGTCTAGTGTTGCTTTGGGGACACATAGTTACAATATATTTATTTGTTTTCTTATAAAGCTATTTCTTAATGTCTGAACTATACTCTTACTTAAAAACCCAAAAGTAGCCTCTGTTGCAATAATTATTTTAGTCAAAAATAAGGTAAAACCAAATTTAGTCAATAAAGGAAAAGAACTTTTGCTAATAAAATGTCTTAGATAAAAAAAAATTAAAAAAAAGAAAACTAAATCAAAACAAAAATGTGAAGGATTCTTGATTACAAATAAGCACAAATACTCACACATTTTGAATGTCAATCTCTTAATTAAGTTGACATAGCCATATAACTCATTAACAAAAAATAAATTTTATCATTATACTAAACTTAAGATTAAATTCTGCTAAACTGGCTATGTGCAGTGGCTCAGACCTCTAATGTCAGCACTTTGTGAGGCAGAGGCAGTCAGATAAACTGAGATCAGTAATTCAAGAGCTGCCTGGCCAACATGGTGAAACCCCATCCTTACTAATAATACCTAAATTAGTCATGTGTGTTGGTGAATCCTTTTAATGCCAGCTACCAGGGAGGTAAGGCCAGAGAATCACTTGAACTTCAAAGACAGAAGTTTCAGTGAGCCCAGATAATGCCATTACACTCTAGCTGAGGTGGCAAAAGTGAGACTCATTTCAAAAACAACAACAACAAAATGTTACTAAACTAAAAATTATTACACAAATTATACTATTCTCGATTGCCCTTAGTATAAGCAGAAATTACCACCAGGTGGTTGTTAATGCTAATTTTAGTTATTTTGAAAGAATTAGTGGGACAGAATCTTAAATAAGATTTTTACCCTAGTGATGGGTCTTGAGTCTGTAGGCTGCTTTCTACCAATCTGGAAACAGAAAAATAAAAATTTAAAAAAAAAATCACCTTTTCTGTTGGAAGCAAGCTAACTGTCTACCTGTTTTTTACCGTCATTGTGAGGTTGACTGAAAAGATGGAGAGGCAGATCCAGGGTCAGATTTAGCAGGTTCATTTTAACCTGCCAGGCTGGCTGTCTCACCAGAGGCAGTGAAGGCAGCAGCTTGGCTTACAAACTATTGGAATACATAGGGCATTTGCAGGTAGATGGGTGCTATTCTAAAAAAAACAAACCACATCTTCTTTCTCAGGATCTGACATTCTTCTTAACTGGGTTAGCATCCTGGGTTTGAGAGCTGGGTATGACCATGTTCTGAAACTTAAGTGTCCAGTTTACAAGGCATGAGGTTATTTTTATTTTGAGCTTGGCTTAGGAAGGGAGAATGGGGAGGGCATCTATGGGTTTGGGTTGCTGTGACCCTAACAATCATGGAAACAGAGAACCTTTACTTCCTTGTGTTGAAAGCAAGTAAAAATACCAAAAAATAAACATAACAGAGCAAAATAAACTTTAGATATTAATCAAAATTCAATTAGGGATTATTTGGAGGCAGAACTGTCAAATCTCAGCATATTGTCTTCTTGGTTTGAGCCATAAAGTTAGCTCATGCTGGTACCAGGCACTGGTAGAAGCTTTGTTAAAGGTCAGGTACACCTCAATTCAGAATCCTCCAGGGGTTACAAAAATATAAACCCCCACAATTTGAGACAGGACTCAGTTAATTTAGAAAGTTTATTTTCTCAAGTTGGACTGCATGCACCCTTGGCACAGAATCACTGAGTTCTGACAATGTGTTCCCACAGTGCTAGAGGAAAGATTTATTTTACTTATTTTAGAAAGACATGAGGCTTCAATCAATATCTATAAGCAGTATACCAGTTCTGTCTGGAGAGGTGAAAGAACTTAAAGCAAAGGAATAAAGACTTGAAATGGG
>NW_016108208.1:277665-281658 GCF_001604975.1 Cebus imitator | reverse complement strand
AAATAGAGCAATAATTTTTATAGAATGGAAGGCAGGATTGTCCTAAGCAGTTTCTGGCCTGATGTTTCTTTTCAGCTTAGTAATTTTGGGGGCCCACAACATTTATTTCCAAGATTATAAAGCTATAAACTCAGCCAGAACAAACTGGTCTTGATCTTTGTGACTTCTTCGACAAATAAGGCTAATTTAATCTTTTAAAGTAAATTGTCTTAGACATTGGGGGTCAAAAAACCCTATGTATGTAACTTTGGGGCTCTTAGTTTACCCCTGATGTTCATTGACTTTGGGAAAGCGATTGGCAAGAAAATAACTAACTTTAAATGATAGTATTTACTATTCTAGATTTAAAAATTAATATAGATAGGGAAATATAACTTTAACATTATTCATATTTATAAAATGCTTATATGTGGTAACTCAGAACATTTTTGCCTTTTAGAGTTTCACTTTAATAAAGATTACTAAAAGTAGGACTTACTGTTATTTTATAATTTTGTACATAAACTTTCCAAAAGACATGAAAATTTTACGTACAAAATTTATGACACAAGATGAAAAAAGCAAACACTGCATATTCTAACTCGTAAGTGGGTGTTGAATAATGAGAACACATGGACACAAGGAGAGGAACATCACACATTGGGGCCTGTTGAGTGCTGGGGGAAAGCTAAGAGATGGATAACAAGGGGTGAGGGGATTTGGGACAGATAACATTAGGAGAAATACCTAATATAAATGATGGGGTTATGAATATAGCAAATCATGATAGCATGTGTATACCCATGTGGCAATCCTGCAGTATCTGCTTAGGTATCTCAGAACTTAAAGAAAAATAATATAATAATAATAATAAAGTACAAAGCAATAGGGGAATAATGAGAGTGGGATCAGTGATGAAAGTGAAAATACAAATGAAGAGAAGGGTCTCATATGGATGACAGAGGATATCTTTATGTGATATTTTTAAAGTTTATTATAAACAGATGAGTATATGATAATAAATACCATCAGGATAATTATGTTGTAACTGGTGTGAGGAATTATTACTTACCAGAGCTAAAAACATGTAAACATAGTAATCTTTTTGTAACTATACAGGACTGGATCCAGAACCCCTATGGATAACAAACTCTGTCTGCTAAAGTTTCTGATTTAAAATGGTGCAACAACAACAAAAATATATTATGATACCATAAAGGCAAACAGACACAAAACCTACAAAAGGTAAATGGCAATTTATTCAATGAATAGTATTTAAGCAGCTGAAGTGAAAGTAGAACACTTTCTCACCATATTTAAATTCAAATCACAATTATTTTGTTGGTAACTCTTGAGAAGACTGTGAAAAACAAACAAAACAGCAAATAAACAAATAGGAATGTATGTAAATCAAAATAACTTTCTGCACAACACAGAAAGGCACTTCATATCAATTAACTAATTAATAACTAATCATAAAATAGAAGTCTAGTTTTATGCACTTGTATCCAGTTTTCTTACACCATATATTTAAGACGCTATTTTATTAAGGCAGTTCGACTTTCTCTTTTTCTCTTTTTCCCTTGTGAAAAATCAGCTGTGTAGATGCACTCAATAATTTTTGAGCTGTCTCTTCTGCTCCCTTGGTCTACATGTTTGTTTTCATGCTGTACTATGATTTTTTTAAATATTGGTTTATAGTATATTTTAAAGTATTGCTTTTTAGTGTGGTGCCTTCAGCTTCAAGATATATACATACATTTCCTAGGGGTTACAAGGCCTTTCTTGGTCTCATATATATTTTAATCTTTTTTCTTTTTAGAGGAAGTCTTGTTCTGTTACCTAGGCCACAGTGCATGGCCAGATCTCAGGTCACTGCTACCTCTCTGCCTCCCATATTCAAGTGATTCTCCTGCCTGAGCCCCTCGAGCAGTTGAAATTACAGGTGCCCACCACCACATTGTGATAATTTTTTAATTTTTAGTAGAAAAGACACTTCACCATTTGGCCAGACTGGTCTTCAAATAGTGTCTGCAAGTGGTCCAACCACTTCGTCCTCCCAAATTGCTGGGATTACAAGCATGAACCACTATGTCAGCTTAGTCTTTTGTTGTTGTTGTTGTTTCTGTAAGAAATAATTATTTATGGTTTGATGAGAATAATTTAATTTAATAGATTGCTTTGGCTAGTATAAACACTTTAACAATGTTTATTCTTGCAAATTAGAAACATGGGATGGCATTATATTTATACAGTCTCTTAATTCTTTTATCAGACTTTTATAGTTGTCTTTAAGGAGCTCTTCCACTTCTTACTTCAGTTTATTTGTAGAAGTTTTTGTGGCTATTGTGAATGCAATATTTTATTTATTATATGGCTCACCATTTGTGTATAAGAATAATACTAATTTGGGTATATAGATGTGTTATGTTTTATCTTTGCTTAACTCATGTATTCTTACTTTTTTTTTGTAGAGCCTTAAATTAATTAATTTCTATAATATATCTTTATTATTTGAGACAGAGTTTTGCTTTTGATGCTCAGACTGGCATGCAATGGCACAATCTTCACTAACTGCAACCCCTTCCTCCTGAGTTCAAGCAATTATCCTGCCTCAGCCTCCCAAGTAGCTGGGAAAAAAGACATGTGCTATCACGTCCAGCGATTTTTTAATTTTTATTTTTATTTTTATTTTTTGGTGGAGATGGAGTTCTTCATGTTAGAGAAGTTGGTCTCAAACTCCGGACCTCAGGTAATCTGCCTGCTCTGCCCTCCCAAAGTTTTGAAATTACAAGCATGAGCCACAAAGCCCAGAAAAAAGTCTTCATATGTAAAATTATTGGCTCGACATAGTGGCTCATGGCTTTAATCCCAGCACTGTGAGAGTCTAAAATATGTGAAATGTTTGAGGTTAGGATTTAGAGACTTGCCTGAGCAACATAGTGAAACCCAATCTCTACCAAAAGAAAACAAAATTAGCCAGGCACTTTGTGAGCTCGTAGTTCAAGCTACTCAAGATGAGGATAGGAAAGATGGTATAAACTACGGGGCGGAGGCTGTAGTGTGCCAAGATTCGGTCCCCGCATTTCAGCCTTGGTGAAAAAGCTAGATTCTGTCTCAAAAAAATAATAATCATTAAAAATGTTAAAACTATTTTATCTGTGGGAGACAATCCAAGATGGCCATTTAGGAACAGCTCAGGATTGCAGCTCCCAGTGAAAGCGCAAAGGGTGAGTGGACGCCGCGTTTTTATTGCCCACAGACTAGGAAATTACCGAGGTGCTCCACGGTCACCAGCGCGGCTGTTTCGGCCAGCGCGGCTGTGCTGGCCAGCGCCGCTGCTTTGCCCCGCGAGGCTGCTTTGTCGGCGCCCCGGGGCCGTGGTTCTCCGTACAAATTACACTGGTCCGGGTGCCCTTTTGGCTGGCAATTGGAGCCACAGGAAGTCACCCATACGCTGGTTCAAAAAGGGGACTGAGCAGAGAACCAGGACCGTAGATTCCAGGGCAAAAAAAAAGGAAAAAAAGCGCCACAAACCTCAGTGCCGCTGTTTAAGCCAGTGCAGTGAGTGGCCACAGGGGAAAACAAAGAGACCCTGGTGCCTCAACAGGCGACTGGAACAACAACGTAAAAAAGGCTCTGAGGCAGGGAGCCAGGCGATCAGGCTCGGCTGGTCCCACCCCCACAAAAGAACGACAACCAGAAACTCTGGATTGAGAGTTTCACAGCAAGCGCAGCTGAACCCGGGACAGTCCAGCTCTGTGGAGGAGGGGCGTCCGCCATTAGGGAGGCAGCCCGCCATTGCCAAGGCAACCCCATTGCTGAGGCAGCCCGCCGTTGCCAAGGCAACCCGCCACAGCAGAGACTCCGCCGCAACACAGGTGGGCCACCGTCGCCAAAGCAGTTCTAACTACACCCATATAAACAGGACTGCAGGGAACTTCACTTGTCAGCAAGGCGGAGCCCACAGCAGCTCAGCAAAGCTGCTATAGGCCGACAGTGACTAGGCTGCTT
>NW_016108208.1:271505-277634 GCF_001604975.1 Cebus imitator | reverse complement strand
AAAACTATTTTATCTGAAAATGAGGACATTTTTTGTTTGTTTGTTTGTTGTCTATTTGGGTCACTTTTGTTTCTTTATCTTGTCTAGTTGTTCTGGCTGAGGTTGAAAACCATGTTATCAAAAGCAGTAAAAGTAGAGGTTCTTGTTTCAAATCTTAGAAGAAAATTTCAGTAAAATATTAGTTGTGGGATTTTTAAAACCTGTCTTCCATTGTGTTGAAATGTGTACCTCCTATTTCTAATTTGAGTTATGTTTTAATTATGGGAAGACACTGAAATTTCTTAATGTGTTTTTGATTGTTTAAAATACTTACATGACTTTTGCCATACTTTTGTAACATAGGTTCTTGATGTGCTGTTTACAATTTTCTTTATATAAGATTAGGTCATCAGCAGACAGGGAATATATAACTTCTTCCTTTCAATTTAATGTCTTTACTGTTTTCAACCTGACATAATTGCTGTGGGTTGAATTTCTAACACTATGTTGAATACAGATTATGAAAATGACCACTCTTGACTTGTTTTGTCTAAGGCAAAAGGTTTCAATTTTTGCCACTCGCTATGATGTTAGCTGTGGATTGTCATATGTGATTTTTATTGTATTCATGAAAAATTTTTAAAATATAACTCTTTGATGGTTTGTACGTGAGGTGTTAAATTTTCCCAAATGCTTTTTCTTCATCTATTGAAATGATCATAGACTTTGCCCTTGATTTCATTACTTTAATATTAATAAATTTGCATGTGTTAAACCATCCTTGCATACGTGATAGCCCAACTTGTGCTAGTCTAACTGACTCCATCTTAGCTTAGCTGTAAACTCCATTTTATCCTCTCCTTCCGTCATTTATCTCTTGGTTGCACAGCTGGGTCATGCTTCACACATAGCCTTTTTAGCCACATCCTGCTTGGCAAGCACATCTGCTATGGTGACTACCTCTCCTTGGACCACCCCCTCTTGGTGAATGACTGTATGGAAAGCTCCCTCTGCTAACCCTCTAGATTATTGTATGGAAATGCCATTAGTAACCAGCAACTATGAGAACCTCCAGCCTCCTGGTTACCAGCTTCCTCCTACTAACTTGCTTGTTCTGCTTCTGTAAAATTCCATTTCAGCTAGACACCCCCTCCCCTCTCTTCCAGATTAGGTTTAAAAGGAAATGACGTCTCCCCCTTCAGGGCTGGCAGATTCTGAGTGCGAGCTGAATAAAGGACTCTCAATTGGAACTCAGAGTGTGGCACTTTCCTTCTAACTTGCTTGGGTATAGCACCTGAAGGTATATATTCACCTTGATTATAGCGAGTAAGGTTTCAAATGTGATAGCTGATGTGTTTTTCTTGTAATGTGTTTAGAATTTTGCATGTATCTTCAACAGGAATATTGGCCCACTGCTTTTATGTCTAGCTGAACATTTTCTTGTTTAGGTATAATAAACTGATACCAAACTGATAGCAGTTTCAGGAACTGAGTTTGAAATTCTCCTTAATGTTAAACTCTTGGGGGAAAGAGTTTGAAAAGAATTGATATAATTTCTCCTCACATATGTGGTAAAATTTAGCTGTGGAATCATCAGATTCTGAACTATTCTTTGATGACAGACTTACAATACTGATTCAAACTCCGTGTGTGTCTGTCATAAAAAATTTTACTATTAAAGTTTCTGTAAGTTTCCAAATGTTAAAATTCTCTCTTCAATGAATGAATCATTAAAATTCAGTGCACACATTACCAAAGTAATATAAATATAACATAAAATTTCCAAATGTTCACTTAAACATTGTAGAAATTTACTAGGACTACATCTCTTAATGAGATTAGTGTATTCCTCTTATGTGATAGTAAATATTACTTCTTACTAGAATGAGAAAGGACATGTATCAATTTTATTCTTATTGAAAGATTGTTTTGCTCTTATAAATATGCACATTTATTAATTTTGCTTACATGGGTAAGTCGATAGGATCAGAGGGTGTTTCATTATAGTAACTTTATCAACTCTGTGAACTGTTTTTGTGTTCAAATGCTTCTAATCACAAAACCACTTATAATCAAACACTATTTTTTCTTTTAATTCTGTTGAAAGAAAAAAGACTTCCTTAGGAATCTGTTACTCATTATAGGAGCCATTGTTTCTCAATTTCTGGGAATGTCCAATATGCCTTTTTTGAAATTTATTTAATGGCTATTAATTGCATAATTTATTTTGCTTGTTATTTATTTTCTTTTATTTTTTACATTTTGTTTTAAGTTCTGAGATACATGTGCTGAAAGTGCAGTTTTGTTGCATAGGTATACATGTGCCACGCTGATTTGCTGCACCTAGCAACACATCATATAGGCTTTAAGCCCAGCAGGCTTTAGGCATTTGTCCTAATGCTGTCCATCCCATTTACCCAAATGTCCAAGAGGCCTTCATTCCCAAAACGCTCAGGTGTGTGGTGTTCCATCCCTGTGTGCATGTATTCTCATTATTGAACTTCTTATGAGTGAGAACACGTGGTCTTACATTTTCTTTTACTGTGTTAATATGCCTAGGATCATGGTTTTCAGCTTCTCTTATCAGTGATTAGGTATGCTTTTTTATTTTTTCATCATTTAATTTTAGTAAATGTTTACATGAAAAAGCTTAGTATTTATTCTGTTATTGAATTGGTCTTATGTAAGCAATTGCTTATGCACAAAAACAACTGTAGCCATTGCAACATTTTGTCAATTGTATTCACTGTGTCTATGGTACCAGTTGTTATGCCTAATTTTTATTTTATATTTATTATTTGAATATTCTGCCTTTCATCTTTGTTATCCTACCTAAAATTGTGTCAGTTTTGCCTTTCTTTTAGTAAACTTACTCTTAGATTTCTTACAATTTTGTACTAGAGATCTTAATTATTTCACTGTTCTTCTAATATATTCCTACTGCTAACTTTGGGAATGTTAGGTTATTTTTTTGATGGGGTGCTTTATGTTGATATAGACATATATTTATTTTAAAATTTCATTTTGCTGTTTTATTGACCTATTGATTGTTTAACAATACAAATGTAGGTGTGATTCTGTTATGCAAACATATTTAATATGGTTTCTGTTTTACAATCTGCTTAGACTTCCATGCTGAGGTGGTAATAGAAGTTATGTTAATGAATATTCCACATGCAATTAAGAAAATACAGGAATTCTACAACTGATTGATGCAATATTCTATGAATGACTGCTAAGTTCATTTCACCTGAGGAGTAGTTTAAGTTGGATGATTTGGCTACTTAATATGTGCTTTAATAATTTGTGTTGATTCCTCCACTAATATTGAATTCCAGTAGCTATCTCCCTTCAGATCTATTAATGTTTGCTACATTTATTTACATGTTTCAATATTTGGTGCACATATATGCATGTGTGTGTGTGTGTGTGTGTGTGTGTGTATATATATATATATATTTGTGTTTCAATATTTGGTGTGTGTGTATATATATACACACACACCAAATATTGAAACACATTTTTTAATATATGGTGTTTATATATATATATATATATATATATATATATTGTTATAATAGTCACATAATCTTATATATATAGTATATATGATTATATATTATATAATATAGATAAGATTATATATTACAATATATAAGAATATCTATATATTATAATATATAAGATTATATATTATAATATATATACATAATATTATGTATATATTATATAATATATATAAGATTATATATATTATATATTATACAATTATATATATAATATTATATTATATATATATAATCTTATACATATATATATAATAGTCACATAATCTTGATATTTTGACTTAGTTATTATGTATTGTCCTTCTTTGTCCTCTTTGAATACAGCTTTGCCTCCCTTTCTTGGTATGTTTGCACAAATGCAAACATACATTTCTATCTCTTTACTTTCAGCCTTTTATGTTTTTATAAGCAAAGTAAATACCTTGAGACAACATAATTTGAGTCTTTTAATATAGTCTTTTAATATAAATGTTAATTTAATGCACTTAATATTAATTAAGTTTAGGGTAAATATGAAGATATGCAGGTTTGCTATGCAGGTCATGAGGTTTGTTCTACAGGCTATTTTATAGCCCAGGTTTTAAGCCTTGTAATCTTTAGTTACTGTTTCTGTTCCTCTCCATCTTTCTATCCTCCACATTCTGGCAGACCCCAAGGTGCATTCTTCTCTTCTATGTGTCCAGGTGTTCTCATGACTATGCTCCCAGTTACACATGACAGCATGAAGTATTTGCTTTTCTTTTTTGTGTTAGTTTCCCAAGTATAATGGTCTTTAGCTTTAACCATGTCCTTGAACAGAACATAATCTGATTTTTTAATGGCTGGAGATTGTTCCATGGCATATATATCTCACATTTGCTTTATTCAGTCTACCATGACAATCTAAGGGAGCATCAGGAGATATGGCAAGGTTTTTCTTCAAACAGTCTGCTAAAACTTTTATTCTTTAATTCCAAGTATCCACCCCTTTCTCTTCCTTCTCTTTAATCCTTTATAATTTTAGGATTAAAAATTAATCAGCCATGCCACAGCACCAGCTCACGTTCTTTATTTTTTTAAAAAAAACCTGTGTCTCTAGTTTGCCAAAAATAAACTTTTCCTATTCTCCCCTCTGCCATCATGCATTCACCTTATCTAACAAAGTTTAAATATTTATTCAATCAAGTCTAACTTAAATTATACAGCACAACCCGAGGCAATAAAAAAATTTAAAAAAAAAACGTTAAACATAAAAACCTCTATATTTAAGATTCTATCATGACTATCAGCCCTGCAAAAAACACTGTGCAATACAAAACTAAATTTACTACAAACCTTATTATTTAAATATGCATTTTTTTCTTACAACTACAAACTTTATTTCCAAGAGGCATTTAGATTGATCCTATGCCTTTGATCTTGTTCATAGTGCTGCACTGAAAATACATGTGCGTGTATCTTCATAATATATTTTATATTCTTTTCAATATCTCTTCGGTGACAAAATTGCTGATTTGAATGGCATTTCTGTCTCTACATCTCTGTGGACTCACCACACTCTCTTTCACAAAAGGTGCATTAATTTACACTCCCACCAACAGTGTAAAATTGTTTCTTTCCTTCTGTAAAAACTCATCAGAGCTTTTGTTATTTTTTGACTTTTTAGTAATAACCCCTTTGGAATGGCATGAAATGGTATATCGTTGTGGTTTTGATTGGCATTTCTTCTATGATCAGCGATGATAAACTTTGTTTTCATGTTGGTTGGCCACATGTATGTCTTATTTTGAGAAGTGTCTTTTCATGTCCTTTGTTTAATGGAGTTGTTCATTTGTCTGTTAGTTTTTGTATACTCTTAAATTTCTTTATGGATATTGGATATTAGAACTTTGTCAGATGCATAGTCTGTGCAATTGTCTCCCATTCTGTAGGTTGTTTACTCTGTCAATAGTTTTAAGCATAGAAATAAGAGGTTGCCTTCCTATCTTTGACAAAACAGACATTAAAATATTTTTACTCAGCCTCTCTAGGCTTTGTGACTGTATAATTTAATCATTTGCTAATTTTATCATCAGCATCCACTGAAGGTAATTAAAAATACTTAAGAACTTAATAATGCCATTTTGTGAATTGGTTTATGTTGTTCTTTCTGATTATTGTTCTTTCCTTCTTCTCTTATTTTGTTTTGCATGTATGTGTTTGGCATTTTCCTATACTGGTATTTCTTGAACCTTATATTTTCTCTGTAGTCAAAGCTCATAGTCAAAATATATGAGGTACTACCTAGTGGATGTAAGTTGATAATAACATAGTTAAAATTTCATGCAGCAATTCTGCACTTTATACCCTGAAGCAATAATTTCTCCACTTTATATATATTATACATATTTATATATATATATATACACACACATAATATATTATATATGTATTGATGCATACATAAATATGTAAAATATGTATTTTTATATATGTATATATGCATACATTATGTATTTTTATATAATTGTGTATTTTATACATTAATATAAATATGCATATATGTATTTTACATTTACATGCATATTTTATATTAATTATATAATATATAATAGATACCTGTATT
>NW_016108208.1:263958-271169 GCF_001604975.1 Cebus imitator | reverse complement strand
TTTTCACCATGTTGACCAGGATGGTCTCGATCTCTTGACCTCGTGATCCACCCACCTCAGCCTCCCAAAGTGCTGGGATTACAGGCTTGAGCCACCGTGCCTGACTTAAATCTTTATATAAATTCATTATGTATATAAATTATATATGTATTATTTTAAATGTATTTATTATAAAGCCATGTTATACATGCATAATATATAAATTATGTATTATACATGTACAAATGTAAATTATAAATATAATTATACATATAAATATATATACATATATAAATTATATATTTTAAATATATAATTTTGTAGTTTGAATTCCTTGTCAAATTAATGCAACCATTATTATTTAAATCATTTTGTCTCTCAACCTTCACATTAAAGATACACATTATTAACACCTCTCCATTACAGTATCAAAATGTGCTTTACTTATTATTTTTTACCAGTCAGCTTTATACTTTCTTACGCTTTCATGTACTAAATAGTGTACTTCTCTTTCAGCATGAAGACTTCACTTTTCATGTATTAAAAAATAGGTCTTATGGAAATAAACTCCCTCAGATTTTGGTTATTTGGAAATGATCATTCTTTTATTTTTGAAAAAAAATCTTCTGCATGCATTATTTTCAGTAGGCTACATTTCTTCTTCATAGTATTACTATTATGTATATATTATCTCACTCTTTAATTACAGTGTCACTATTGAGAAATCTGTTACTTGTTTAAAAACTCTGTATAGGTTATTATATTTTTTCGTGTTGTTGCTTTCTGGACTCACTCTTTTCTTAATGTTTGAAAGCTTTGTTACAAAATATTTTAATGTCACCTTTTATAAATTAATTTCATTGGCAAACTTTGACTTTTGTATGTCTCAGTATTTACATTTTTATGCCAGTTTTGAAAGCTTTATGGGCTATCATTTTAAAATGTTTTTTCTATCACTTTATTTTATCTTTTTGTTTTGTTACTCTTGTGATGAGTCACAACACTCTCTTCATGCTGTTTGATAAATCCCATAAGCCCTCTTCTTTCTTTTACAACCATTTTTCTTCTCATACTATATATTTTGAAATAACTGGTCTCTCAGTTCCCTGAGTTATTTTTCTGCTTGATGAATTTTGGTGTTGATGCTTTTATTTTAATTGTATTTTTCATACATTTCAGCTTCCAGGTTTCTGATTTACTCGTTATTTTTGTGCCAGGGTGGATCTAGGATCTTTCAGGAGAAGTACCTGTCTGAACGCTTGGTCCCTGGGAGCCTGCCCAGTGCTCTGTGACACACCGATGTTGGAGTCCAAAAAAAGTTATATCATCATTTTCCTCTCTTCCAATCAGTTAATTTCTTTCTCTGCACTTTGCTAACATGCTATTGCAGGAATAATGTGGGTGATGTAAAACTGCCTTTACTATCCTTTTCAATGATGTGTTTTCTGATTACTGTGCTACCTCCCAGTACTGTTATCGCTTACCTGCTTCCATTCTTTCTAATCAATACATATTTTCAAGTGTGGATATTTGTTCATATTGATTTTTCTATGAGTGCTAGCTGATTACCCAAGTTTTCCATTTCCCATTTGTCCCTTGGCCTCTCCCAAAACCTTTGCTACATGTTGAAATTATACAGGGATTTAACCATTTTTAAGTCTTGATACTGTTCTTTTCTTATGATGGTTTTAAGCTTCCTGGTTGTATTATATCTGTGCTTCTCAATCTATGATTATGGATCTAGTTTTCTGACAGAATACGGACTGACAGTCATTATTATTGAACAAAATTTTGAAATTCCTAGCTGTGTAAATATTGCACGATGTCTCTCTTGCATGTGGGTGGAGATTTTGTTACTGCAACAATCTTACACCAATCGTTATTGTAATACCATTGTGACATTTTTGGCTTTATAAATTCTATTTTGTTTCTTATATATGTGTATATAATTTCAAGTTGTATAAACCTTGAACACTACTTATTGTGAACATATTTGTGATGAGCGCATATGTTGTGCAGACTTTCTGAAGATTAATGAAAATTTCTATTGTCAGTTGAACTTTATTATACATGTATACACATTAAGTAGCAGCATACTATCTAGGTATTCTTCACACTTTGGAACCTGCATGTATAACCATTTTCTTTTCTTTTATTATGGGATGCAAGGTCTATTAATTTTTATTTTTTATTGTTTGAATATATTTAACATATAAACACACATATATTTGTACATATATATATATATGTGTGTGACATTACAAACACACAGACACACACACACACACACACACACAATTTTCTCCTCTTGACCATGGAAACAACATACTTGTTATTTAAATCCAGTCTCTTTCTTGGTTATGGGGATGCATTTCACATAAAAATTACCCAGCCCATTTTTAGGTTACAATTGCATGGAAAATGTCTACATTCATCTTTTTTGTTATCTAAATTTTTATTTTATTTTGCATAAAAGTGTCACATCTCCAGTCTTGTTACATGGGATCATTGCATGATATTGTAGAATGCAGTGTGAATCTTATTACCAACCTAGTGAACATGATACCTAATGGGTAGCTTTTTAATCCACTTGTTTTTTTATTCTGTATATTTCCAATGTCTGGTTGCTCCCATATTTATGTGCCTGTGTTTTCAATGCTCATTTTCTTCTTATAAGTGAGAACATGTGGTATTGCATTTTTTGTTTCTGCAATAAATGTGGCCTCTGTTTGCATCCATGTTGCTGTGAAGGTTAGTATTTTACTCTGTTTAATTGCTGCATAGTATTCCAGGATATATTAGTACTTTTTTTTAAATACCATTGGCCATTGATAAACTGAATACATGCTTTCTTTGTCCAGCCCACCTAAGTTGATTCCATATCTTTGCAATTTTGTGTGTGCTACTGTAAACACATGAGAGCCTGCATCTTTTTGGCGGAATAATTCATTGTTTTCTGGATGTACAATCAGTGATCATATTTCTATGTGGAATGTTACTTTGTTTTGAGCTATTTGAGAAATTTCTAGTCAGCTTTCCTACATGACTAATCTGTAATTTACATCAACAGTGCAGAAACCTTTTCTTTTTTCTACAGCGTCACCTGCATCTATAATTTTTATTCTTAGACTTTCAAATAACAGCCATTCTGGCTGGTGTGAGATGGTATCTTATTGTGGTTTAGATTTGCATTAATGAAATAATTAATGATAATAAATATATTTTCACATTTTTTTTGCCTCTTCTCTGTCTTGTTTACAAAAAGGTCTGTTCATGTCTTTGGGTACGTTTAACAGTGATTTGCTTTTTGCTTTTTGATGTGTTAAAGTTCCCTGTATATGCTGAATTTTAGACCTTCATTGGTACAGCTTGGAAATATATTTTCTTGTTTTGTAGGTTGCCTGTTCTCTCTCCATTTATCTTAATAATAATTGATTCAATTTAATCATATCCTGCTGAAAAATACAGTGTTCTGTGCTCATTTTACATGGATAATGGAGTCTGTTCTGCAAAACTCCTGACTTTTCTGTAAGTGGATACAAGCTTTCGGTTATATCAATAGAGGCCTTATTCTTCTTTATTGGACATAGATGTATTCTTCTGCACTGCATAAAACCCATGCTACACATGTGTGGTTATTACCATAAGTCTTCAGGTCTCATGCCTTCAGTTTTATTGTTTGTATTTTTCTTTAACAGGGATGCATAGTGTTGGTAAACAAACCCTAACTTGATTCTAAACTTGATATAAATCAATGTTTCTCAACATAGAAAATTAGGTAGAATATTTCTAATTTCTGAGAGAATACTCTCATGACTTATTGATTTTGCCTATAAATTAAGTCATGTATTACAGAAGCATTGGCGACTTGTTTGGTTTCAAAACTACACATTCCTCTTAAATGAACATTGAAAAGTACTTGAACATAAACATTCTTTTCACGGTTTTACCCACTGTTTCTGACTTTCATAAAAAATCCAAAAGGGCTAAATGGCTCCATACAAGTTGAAGTTTTTATTTCCCTGATCTAGATCTAGAAATTCCTGATAAATTCTAGGTTAATCCAACATGTTCACTAAAGTGAGCTCCTTGGTTGTGAATCAACAGACACACAGCATATGTATAAGAACACTTGGAACCTGTATTCTAAATTCTACTTTTTTGAACTGAGATATTGAATTTAATTTGTATGCACAATGGCATTTTTTCTCTTAGACAGATGAAAGTTTTGCGGACATTAATTTCTCTTCAACATATATACATACATTTTTGATACTGGGTCCTGCTCTTTTATACAGCCTGAAATTTCATGTAAATACACAAATCAAAGTAGATCACTGTTCCTGTATTATATGTAAGTATACACATATACGTATGTGTATTTTTAGAGAATATATATGTATTTAGATTTCCCATGTATGTAGGTGTACGTTTGTACTTTTAGAGAATATATTTATGAACACATATACATATGTATGTTTTAGAGAATATGTAAGCAACGTAATGGAGGATACACAGCCACCTTTACACATTATATCTAATGTAAACAGGATATTGGTTAAAAATCACATGGATAACTGCTATATTCATGGAAGAAAGAGTGTGGTGTTTGTATTTACCAGGTATTTTCATCACAAAGAAAAACATTTTTATTAGTCTGGGACGTAAGGCAACCAAGTCACATTTGAGAATGAGAATCAAGGGCACCAGACAGCACAAATTGTACTCCCTATGCTAAAAAGATAAATAGCTATATTGAAGAACCACAAAGATGAAATTCCAAAAATAAATCAAAATATCAGAAGGGCAAGCTCATTTATCTTGCCCTATTCAATCAGTGCAAGCTCCTTTAAATTAAAAAAAGTAGGACATAATCTTTATTCACCAATCATCTTACACCATGGTACCTAAACAATTCACAGAAGAGCAAGTAGTTCTAAATCTGGAGCTCATATACATTTATGAACAGGTTTTTTTTTTTTTTTTTTTTTAAGAAAATTGTACACTTGCTACAGAGGAAGGAGTTCAAAATTAATTTTTTCTGAATAGTAACTGACAACTTCTAGATATGGGCATGCCCCTTGCCTATATAAACTCTGGCTTCCACTTGTCATTTTGGTAGGTAAACTCTGACTTTCATGAACTCATATTTTTTGGTATATTCATATTTTATATATTTGCTACATTGATCAAGCAACCCAAACACTCTTAATTTTCCAGAAACAAACAAATAAAAAATGAGGAGAGGGAGAGAGATCCCCATAGTTATACGTGAGAGCTGTTAGCCTTCACAATAAAAGCAAGTTCAGAAAATATGTGTGCAAGTCTTATTAGTAACTGTTGTCTCCTTTTATGAGTTATAATTTGTTTACCTCATAATTGTAAAAAAACATGTTATTGAATATTGAGTGAGCTATTTGACTATATAAATTTAGCCACCTCTCTGACATTTTTAGTAACTTTTTATGCTAAATATCTGGCATTTAAAATTCCAAACTTTATCACGTTGAATATGGATAAGAGTTTCCTTGCTGTATACAAGCTGATGGTTTTCCTGGGGTATATTTGAGCTGATGGAGTGTTTGTGGACTTTCTGCCTCTACCAATCTTTATTCCTCTCTTTCAATGAAAAGATAAGCTTCATTCTTACATATTAAATTTTACTCTCTCATTTGTAAACACTGAATCCTTTATTTTATACATGTAAATATAACATCCCTAACTTCAAAATTATAGATTTTTTTGGATAGGAGCATGACTATATTTTTATCTTTTTCCAATGGGCATGACTTAGCCGTTTGAATAAAATTTGGCTTCCTCCATTCTCAGCAAATGGACACAAGAACAGAAAATCAGACACTGCATGTTCTTACTCGTAGGCAGGGTTTGAATGATGATAACACATGGACATGTGGAAGGGAATATCACACACTGGGGTCTGTTTGTGGGTGTTAGGGGAGGGACAGTGGGGGGTGGGGAGTGATAACATGGGGAGAAATGCCAGATATAGGGGATGGGGGGATGGAGGCAGCAAAGTACCTTGCCACATATGTACATATGAAAGAGTCCTGCATGATCTGCACATGTCTTAGAACCTAAAGTACAATGTAAAAACAAAAAAATGGCCTTTCTTTTCTTGATAAAGTAGCATAATTATTATCTCCAATACTACAGAAAATGTGTTCTGTTACATAAATGCAGCTTTCAATCTGTGTAAATCATGGAGTTTCTCCTTAGATTGAATCACTCAGAAAACCTGTGACAGTCTTTTTGGCTGATTTGTTAACTTGTTTTTGAGATGGAGTCTTTCTTGTTCACCCAGGTTGGAGTGCAGTCATGTGATTGCAGCTCATTGTGACCTCTGCCCCCTGGGTTCAAACAATTCTCCTGCCTCAGCCTCATGTACACAACCATGCAGGGTAAGTTTTGTTTCATGTGTGTATTTTTACTACAGATGGGGTTTTACCATATTGGTCAGGCTGGCCTTGAATTCATGCCCTAAAATGATTCACCCACTTTTACCTTCCAAAGTGTTGGGATTACAGGTGTGAGCTTCTGCACCTGGTCTACAGCAGTCTTTAGCCATAAGGTTTCTAGCTTTCTAAACTCTTAACTTTCCTTGTATTGGTCACGAACATGCTTTTTAAAGTATAAATCTTGCTGTATCAAAAGTGTGCAAACTTTGGTCTCTTACTCATCTCCAACCAAGTATGGTGGGCTTTACTGTGAACAGAGAGGGGCTTAGTATGGAGTAATCCTCCAGAGCAAGAGCTTTGTGGTCAGACTTGGGATTTAGTACCACCTTTCCTGTCAACTGTGACCTGAGAAAGAAAAAGAGTGAGCCATCTCCAGCCATGTTAGACAATAATGGTAGTAAAGTAGCTTGCACATAGCTACGTGCTCAGTAAACAACATTTTATTATTAAGTATTCCCTGAGGTTATATGTTTTATTTCATCTGAATGTTGATAGTCATAGAATCATGTAGAAGAATAAGTAAGTATAAGAGAATTGAATGGTGTTTATTTTTATTATTTTTTTATTTTACAGGGTTCTTGAAGCTGTTAAGATTAATCATGGCAGGAAATTCATCACTTTCTAAAGTAATTGTCTTTTATGTTGAGAGTTTACGTATGAACGTATATGTAACTAATAAGTTTGATACCTAGCAGTTCTATACAATTGGTGTGGAATTTTTAAATGCCATTTCAAAGTGGATGTACATTTTGTTAC
>NW_016108208.1:235674-263358 GCF_001604975.1 Cebus imitator | reverse complement strand
CAAATCAATGCAGTGATGGGTAAGAGGATTAGTGTTCTTAGCAGTGTATCATCCAATAATAAAATTCAACAAGTGTGTATTTCTGCTCCATTTGTTGGTGGGAGAATGAACACATTCACTAAGGAAGAAATATGTTATCTCATAATGACACCTTACATATATAAATAGTAATGACTGTCTAAAATTTCTGTGATTTACACATATAAGTTACAAAGCTAATAAATGTGATAACCAAGATGTTAGTTATAACTAAAATCAGAAACTTGACTACTCTACAATTTATGCTTGAATTTTTTTTCCTGGAAAAATGGAGATCTATTTTTATTTTTGAGACAAGGTTTCAATCTGTTGCCCAAGCTGGTGTGGTTCAGTGGTGCAGCCTCAGCTCACTACAACTCTACCTCCTTGGCTAAAGTGATTCTCCAGTCTCAGCCCCGCCCCCCAAGTAGATAGGATTACACGTGAACACCACAATTACCTGGCTATTTTTTGTATTTTTAGTAAGACAGGGTTTCACTATGTTTTCCAGGCTGATGTCAAACTTCTGACCTCATGATCCACCCACCTTTGTCTCCCAAAGTGCTGGGATTACAGTCATGATATACAGTGCCTGGCTGGGAAGTACTTTTTTGTTATGTACATGTTTTTATGCAATTACCCCTGTATTCTTGGTTTAAGAAAGTAATTTTCTAAAGTAATAATGTTAGATATTAAAATTTAAAACCTAGTATATTTACTGTGATTTGTTATTTAATTTACTTCTTCATTCTCTCAAAAAGATTTAACTAATCCTATTTTCATTCTACATGTCATTAAAATTATTCTCACTAGTAATTACTAATGATGTGTGCATCCTTAATAGACCTCTACCCCAATAGGTAGTGTTCCACAGCCCCAGGATGAGAACAAGCCACCAGTGGTATAGAGTTGCTTCAGACAGTCTGTCATACACAGAACTAGATTCTGTCTGTCTATGAATGGAAAGTCTATTCATACATACAGTTCAGTTTATAAAAAACGCTGATTACTGAACTTGAGAGCAGACAAATGCTCACAATTATAACATGCTCTGTAGAGAATACAAAGTTACAATTCCACTACTGGACTAGTTAATATTTGTGTTACTCTGTTCACTCTAGGAAAAAGGGTACTAGTAGAAGTTAATCCCATTGTCCTAGGCAAAAGCACAGTAAAAACCAGAGAGATGTTACAGTTATAAAAACTTGTCTTAAGCAAACAGCATTACAAAGGACACTCTCAGCCTAGTAATTAATAATCAGCAAGATAATAAGGTGCATGTTTACAAAAGAATAAGATAAAAGATATTACTGGCCAAAGCCACATAGGAAGCAAAAGGAAAAAAAAGGGAAAGGGGAAAGCTCCAGCAGGCAGGCTTCACCCAGTGCCAACAGCTGTGGCTCAGGCAGAAGGAGCAAGCAGCAGCAGAAGTGGAAAGCAACAAGCAGAACCTAAGTGAGACCAGCAGGGCTGCCATTCTGAAAAATCTTAAAACAGCTTTCTTTAATCCTAATCTCAAGCACTCAGCTCACTGCATGGCCCATTAGCTGACAGCAATAAACAAAGAAAGTTACAAGTAATAACATCACAACTTAAACAAAACAGAAAGAAGCAACAACAACAAAAAAAGTAAAATAAAAAAAATAAAGGCAAAGAGCGAAAGAGAATCACAAAACGTAAAGCAAAGGAAAGTAAATATATTCAGGAGTAAGGGGAAAAAAGTAAGAGAAAAAAATACACTTTTAATTAAAAATGTTATAAAACAAAAAAATGTTAAGCCATATCTGTTAGTCAGTAAAAGTTATGAAAAAGTTATAAAAGAGAATTTATTGCAAGTTGTATGAATTTTGTTTTAAAAGTTTAAGCAAGTTTTAAAACATTTATTGTAAAAAAAATGAATAAACATATTGGTTAAAAATTAAATAAGTACCCAGAGTTTCTGTAAACTGGGCATTAAAATGAAACAAAACAACTTGTTTTTATGTACTAACATAGTATTTTACAAAAATTATAAAAATCTCTTGGCACAGGTACAACTTCTAAAATTTCCAGTACACAAGACCAGCCAAAAAACTGCATCCTCATTAATGGATGGAAAGGAGAAAAAATTCAATCCAGCCTGAAAAATATTTTGCAGAACGATGCTGCTTCCTGAAAAGGAAGAATTCAGAAAATTAAACAAATCCAGCTCCAAACACAAACATCACTTACTCCAAATGAAATATTTATTTTTTATTTTGTCACTTTGCCTGCCACTTTTACTTGCTATACTCTAGCAAGTTTATCATTTCATCCACATTTTTCTGCCCTGTAACTTATACGAACACCCCCACCACAGCTTCTAACAATGCAACTGCTTAGCTACAAAAATTAACATACCACCAGTGAAGCTTCTCATTACCGGCTTATGATAAGCTAAGATATCAAGTAACATTACAGGTCAGAAACAAACAATTTACATTTACACTTATAGCTTTTATAGTCTCAGCCATAGTCATTCTATCTGCAACCAGTGTTGCAGTGGCATATATTACTGAGTCAGTACAAACAACTGCCAAAATAATGTGTCAAATAGACTTCTCTTACAGAAAGATATGGATAAAAAAAATTATTGCCTGTCTGCAAATTGTCAAGGCTGAGGTTAAATATGTGGGGAAGCAACAGGGTGCACTGGCATTTTGACATCAGTTAAGCTGCAAGTGGGAACATAAACATATTTGTGTCACTTTTCTATCATAAAATCAATCAGTACATCATTGGAATATGGTAAAACAACATCTCTAGTGAACCTTTCTAAACAATTTAACAGCAAACATAAAGCAGCTTAAAACTGAAGCTCTAAGGTCCCTTCACACTATACATCTACACACCCAACAAAACAGCCATATGGAAAAGTGTGCAAAATTATCTCCCCTGGTTCATCTCCCATTCCTGAGAGTCACTCTTTAACTGAAAAAAACCTGTTTCTAATTGTACTTATAATTGTATTAGGTTATTTGTCAATCCTAAAATGCAAAGCCAAAATTAAAGCAAGAACTGCCTAGACTAACAGACCCATGGTCCCTAACACATCAGTTGCTGGGAGACAGCAAAGGCTAATCTCAGTGAAAATAAGTGAGGAGATGTTGTAATTGAATCAGGGTGGCTGGCAATATATGAGCAAAGTATTAGGGAAAATTATAAACTAGTTGCAGCCCTTTTAATTGGCCAAAAGTTTTAACTGGAGGAGGCTAAATATGGCTGGTCTATCATTAGGGAAAAATAGGGACAATAAAAGGTTTTCCCACTTTAAGTATTTTTGCCCTACACACCACTGTCTCTGCTCTGTTTACTCATGTAAACATTGTGCTAAATGGTCCTCTGAAAGGGAAATAAAAGGGAAATTACCTGTTAATGTTCTTTGCTCTGGGCCCAAAATCTAAAGCTTTATCATTCATAAAACTTCATTAACCACGTTAATTATCGACAAGTGTGTTAACTTAAAGCCTCTGTTATAAAATATTATGGAATAAATCTGTCAATGTATAGAAATTCTTAGTCAATTAGTTGCCTTCTCTCACTAAATACAGCCAACAACCATTTCTAACACACTTAAATTACTTAGCCAGTTGTGAAAGTGCATTTATTCATTTGTCAATAAGTGTCTGCAGAAGAAATCTCAGTGATAGTCAGGGAATCAGGTAGTAACCCCAATGTAATCAAGGTCATGGTTTAAAATATCTGTGGGCTCCAGTGATACAGGATTGTTCCATAAGTCTGTCATACATCTAGCTAGGTTTAAGCCATGAATGAAAAGCTTTTTCATAGAGAGTAAACTCTCCACAGAGAGAGTTTACTTTTCAGAAAAAAGGAAGGCTAACTACTGAACTTGGAGAAAAGACAAATGTGCATTTAATAACTGATGTAACAGTTACAATGTGCTATGTGGAAAATAAAAATATATAACTCCATTAATGGATAAAATAATTTTTGTTACTTTTTATCCTTGGGGAAAGATTTCCAGTTAAAGTTAAAACATTCCTGCTGTTCCATATTTTAGAAGAAAACCTGTTTTAAGGTTTCTGTACAAAGGTGTCAGTTTCATATTATGACACCATCTTGTAAGACCTCTCACAATATGTATGTCTGGTAGAGAAATAGAGTGTGAAGTAGAAAAGCACACCAGTGTGTTACTCAGTGAATGGTGGTGTCTGGACAGTCAGTCATCTCTGGAACTCTGGACTGACAACCACAAAGTGTTTAAGTAGAGCATGGGCAGAGCAGAGATTGAGAGTCTCTATGTCCATGCCCAAGGAAGAATTCTGAGAAGTTTACACCTATAGTAAGAGAATGAAACTCCATCTGTGCATTTTATCTGGATCACTTTTGGAGCACTAAAGGAGATAGCCAACTCAGTGCTAATATACATGAGCTTAGGGAGGCTAATTTTGAGACAGATTTCACCCCATTTTTCTCTTATTAAAAAATCTTCCAGGAAAATTACATTGGAAAATTAGCATTTCCAAGCTCCTCCAGCTTAGCTCTCCTCATAATTAGCTCTTATCTATCGGCTGTCTGTTCCATTGCTCTTCTCCACACTTTCCCACCTGCAGCGCTTTCCTGTGCGGACCACCTAGGAGGTCCCTCTCAATAATCCACTTCCCTTACAGCTCCTTCAGAGACTCAATCACACATAAAATTTGCATTTAACTTTATTAATATACGCACAGGAACTGCATTACTAGTTCCTATCTCACCTTGACCAGCCTGAAGTAAAGGCTATTTGCAGGGTACCACTGTTGAGCAGCTGAGCCATGTCTCCCACTGTCACTCACACTGCTTCTCTTGTCTGGCTTCCATTACAGCCCTCTAGATTATATTGAAGGCAGAACCAACCAAACAAAAACCATTTGTTTGCTGAAATTAATCCAAAATTTCTAGGTAAATATTTACATTTTTTCTGCACCCAAAACTCTGGCACCTAGTTAGAGTCAATGTGAGTGCTGAATAACAGGTTAAGGCATCATATTAGTTTGCACACTACCAATGGGAAATAGGACAAAAACAGTTGTGGTGGGCAGCACTTTAAAAATGGATATTAAATTACCATAATCTTGAAGAAACATATTTATTTAAGAAATCAAACAGGGAACTTCCCACAGGAATACAAGACAAAATGTAGAATTACTTGCTCAAAGGAAATTCAGAATGGAAAAAAAAATTCTTCAAATGCTCACCATCAGCTCAGGTGTATTACCTGCTTTTCAATGGACATGATTTTACAGTAAGTTCTTATGATAGATACAAGGAAATCATTATCAGCCCTCTCTGGGGAATCCTCTCAGCCTCTAAAAGTGCTGAGATTACAGGAATGAGGTACCATATCCAGGCCCATTCCACACATTTTATAAATAGTCTGTGACTTTCTTGATTTTTCCTTCACCCACAAATCAAGTACTGTTGACAGTTTCCATATATAATACACATAAAGTAACCCCCATAACTGAGGTATCTGTATTGACATGAGAGCGTGTTATGGTCTGCTCGATTTTCACATTGGCTTAAAATAGGGGCTTTTGAAGCATCTAAATGGCTAGTTGCAAATGTTAATGTAATTCAAGCTTTTCTTTGACTACTATTCTATGTATTGCCTTACAACTTTCTTCAAGCATGTTTATCAACAGTTTCCAGTCTGACTGAAAGAAAATGTAAGAATAAAAAGTGATAGATGCAGCAAACTTCTCTGAGCCTGCAACTGCTCACAGCCTTCTATGTTATAAACATGGATCAAGATTCTTACAATGTGGCCCAACCACTATTCCTAGTGATTGGCAGAATCAGTCATGTGACACTTAGCACTACACAAGTGTTTTCTTGGCTTTTTGAGTACTGGTATGTATATTGCATATACATTTTTATAACATCTCTAAATAAATAAGTAAATTAATGTGAATGTATGGGCTATTATGTTTTATTTCCAGCTGCAGAATATTTTAGTTTGTAATGTATCTACCAAATCTTGACTATGACATTTAGTTTTGGATTGTTACATTAAGATCAATCTATTTGAGCAAGCCTCAGTAGTACATGCCAGTAATCCCAGAGCTTTGGGAGCCTGAGGTGGGTGGATCATCTTAGGTGAGAATATCGAGACCAGCCTAGCAAACATGAAGAAACACTGTCTCTACTGAAAATACAAAAATTAACCAGGCACAGTGGTGGGTGCCTGCTCTCCCAGCTACTCAAAACTGAGAGTGTAGAATCATTTGAACATGGGAGGCAAAGGTTGCAGTGAGCCAAGATTACACCTTTGCACTACAGACTGAAAGATAGAACAAGATTCTGTCTCAATAAAATGAACAAATCACAAAACTAGTAGCACCACCACTCTCCTTGAATGATGATTTAAAAATATATATATATTACTGCCAGTTTATAATTTTTATTAATAACAATTTATTTATAAAGGAAATGAAAACATTTTAGATTAAGTTATAAAGAAGTTTTCCCTTACATAGGCTACTTCCTTGCTCTCTTAAGGGTTATCTAACAAAATCTACTATCAACACCAAAAGGAGAAGAATGAAAACAATTTACCTTCACAATTATCTAAAAATAACTACCATGAGTTATATTTCTAAATACCTATTCATCTAGCTGTGAAGACTTGCTTGCCAAGAAAGTTGCCAGGGATGGTTCTAACAAGGAAAGCTAGTCTGAAAGGTAATCTGTGCAGCCTAATGGAGTTACTTCCATAGGCCCGACAAAGATCAAATCATTGTTTTTATCATCAGGTTTTAAAAATTGTAGAACATACCTTGCCTTTAATGTAAATAATAAACATCAGTAAAAAAAAAAATATTTTATTTTGGGGGAGACTTCCACCAAGATGGCCAAACAGGAACAGCTCTGGAGCACAGTTCCTGGTGAGAGTGAGGCAAAAGGTGAGAAATCTCCACATTTCCACCTGAGGTACCAGGTTCATCTCAGTGGGACTAGTTGGGCAGTCGGTGTAGATGAGGAAGGGCAAACCTATGCAGAGTGTGATGTTAAGATGGAATCATTATGCCACATGACTTCAAATTATTCAATGCTACATTAATCAAAATGTAGCAGCATGGCACTGGTACAAAAGCAGAGATATAGACCAATGGAGCAGAAGTGAGGCCTCAGAAGTAACAGCACACACCTAAAATCATCTGATTTTTGACACACATGACAAAAACAAGCAACGGGGAAAGGATTCACTTTTTAATACATTCACTTTTTAATAAATGATGTTTTGAAATCTGGCTAGCTATGTTTCAGAAAACTGAAACTGAACCCCTTTCTTACACCTTATACAAAAATTAACTCCAGGTGGATTAAAGATTTAAGCATAAGACCTAACACCATAAAAATCCTAGAAGAAAATTTAGGTGATACAGTTCAGGACATAGGCATAGACAAGGACTTCATGACTAAAACACCATAAGCAATGGCAACAAAAGCAAAAATATACAAGTGGGGTCCAAGCTTCTGCACAGGAAAAGAAATAATCATTCGTGTGAACCAGCAACCAACAAAATGGAAAAAAAATTCTTATTTTTTCAAGTTACCATCTGACAAAAGGCTAGTATCCAAAATCTACAAAGAACTAAGAAAAATATATCAGAAAAAAGCAAACAACCCAATGAACACAAAAGAAAACACTTACGTTGTCAACAAACATATATGATTGTTATAACTGGTTATTACAGAAATGCAAATCAAAACCACATTGTTAGATGGTAGCTTGCAAAACCACATTGAGATATCATCTCATGCCACTTAGAATGGTGGTCACTAAAAATTCTGGAGACAACAGGCGTTATGAAGAAAGTGTAGAAATAAGAAAGCTTTTACTCTGTTGGTGGGAGTATAAATTACCTCAACATTGTGAAAGACAGTGTGGTAACTCCTCAAGGACAGAGAAATAGAATTATTGGTTGACCTAGCAATTCCATTACTGGGTATGTACCCAAAGGATTATAAATTGATCTATTATAAAGACAGATGCACACGTTTGTGCCTTGCAGACTCTTTACAATAGCAAGGATTTGGAATCAACCCAAATGCCCATTAATGATAGACTGGACTGAAAAAAAAATATGCACTAAGAAATGATATGGAATGACAAAAAAGGATGAGTTTATGTCCTTTGCAGGGACATGGATAATCCTGGAAACCATCATTCTCAGCAAACTGACACAAGAACGGAAAAACAAACACTGCATGTTCTCACTCATAAGTGGATGTTGAACAATGAGAACACATGGACCCAAGGGGAAAACATTACACACTGGGATCTGTTGGGGGTCAGGTGACTAGGGGAGGGATAGCATGGGGTGGGGAGATTGTGGAGAGATAATATTAGGAGAAATATCTCATGTAGGTGACTTGAGTATGGAAGCAGCAAACTACCATGGCATGTGTATACCTGTGTAACAATCCTTCAAGATCTGTACATATGCCCCAGAATTTAAAGCAAAATAAAGAAATAAAGACCATTCACAAAAGCACCTACCATCTAAGGACTTTTAATTATGCCTGAAATAAATTCTAGCTACTGTTTCCTACACATTTCTGTCCAGCAGAAAGTAGCCAAAAAGATGAACATACAATCCCCCTAATGTAGTTAGAGTACTAATTTCTAAAGAAACTGAGAAAATTTGGTTAGATTGCTTTAGGTGAAAAGCAAGGAGAGCCCCCAGCTGATGAGTCAGTGCCTCATAGAACATAATACAAAATCAGCCTGGAAAAATTATTAAGCTGCAGGAACGAATGCAAAACTAACACAGTGGGTGGTGGCTGAATAAATGATTGGAGTTGCACAGGCAAAAGTACCTCAGTCCATTCTGAAAACAACTTCCACAAACTTCTGTCTTACTCAAATTAGATAAAGAAGGGAGACATAGAATATTCATGGTCTTTTCCATAATTAGTGGGATCCACCACCAAAAAAACTTGTTTGTTTTGTAGGCATAAACACAAGGAGCTTCAGTGGGTTCTGCTTTGTCAAGTGTGACCAGCAGACTCGACTAAGTGACAAGTGAGAAACCTATGCTAACACAGGCTTAACAGTCATCATAGCCAAGGGATCTCTGCCAACAACAGTTGTGTCCCTCATAAGTTGGGGTTCTTTATGTTCATTTATTACAGATTAAATGACAAACATCTCAAGTAAATGTCATTAGAGTAATTAACATTGCTGACCACAAACTAGAGAGCAGTCATGTGCCCTGGATTATCAAATGTCACTCTTAGAATTGCATGAGTAAACAAGATATTTAGAGAAACTCCTCTGTATTCCCTTGATATTTGCTTCTAGCTATTAGCTCAAGGTAAGAGGACTAGACTGCCTTCAGTCATCACCTCCTTCTGAGGCTTTTGCAAAAATTTCCAGGTGCTTCTCAGTGAAGCAAGCATAATCTTCATAAGTGAAGATTATGGTCATGTTTTAGAAATGCTCCTGAATAATTAGAGGCTGGCATGATAATTCATAGCAGTATTTAAAAATTCATAGCTCAAATTACAAAGCATGTCCAGAAGAGAAAATCAAACGGCCCACTGAAACTTATTGTAGCCCACCATGTATTTCCTGCCCCATGACCCATCACCAAAACAGTGACCATTTTTGAAAGTCAATTATTTATACAAAGGACTAAGTTGTTTTAATGTTGCATCTTGTTTTCTAATCAACTTTGTTGTGAGTATATATTTATGTACAAATAACAAAGCTATGTCTATGTTGGGAATTATTCCTTTATATAAGTGGGATAATGGTTTCTAAAAGTTTATTAATATGTCCCTGTATTCTATTTTTTTGTAGGCTGCATCTCTGTTTAAGTAAGTTTTAGCAAGGACCTACCCTAACTACCTAAGATTTCTGTCACATTTTCCCCTTCAGATGTGAAGGCACTAACTCTTATTAGGAAGAATAGATCTTTCTAGCTACTTTCTGCTATCGAGGGTTGTTGTGTAAGAAAATTCAGCAGCTGGTGCTCTGCTTGACGTCAGGGTAAGGTTTCCCAAAAACATGGTGTTTGCATAAGTGGTTTCATTTACAGTACCCTTTGGAGTTTGTTTGCCTCCGTGTGAAGAAAGAAACATTTGGGTTATTAAATTATGCATGTTAAAATTAGATTAGATAAGGAACAAAATAGCTTAACAATTTTGAGGCTACTGACATGGCCTAACAACTGAGGGCTACAGTTTTGCCTGAGAAGTTTTGAGTGCACGCAGTTTGGCTTTGCTTAGTTTCTCTGGTCTTATACCCAAAACACAAATCCCCATGATTATGAGTTCAGTATCTACTCTCATTAGCTGGCAGCATTTGTAGAATAATTGCCCCAAACAAAGATGTTGTTAAATATTTTAATACAAATCTTTTCATATTTTCTTCTTAGATGCAGATAGAGATTTCTGGTTGGCTTACAGGATCAACAGGTTTAGTCTGAAGACAACTAACGAGATGAGAAGATAATGGCAAATGTATCAGAAGATTTGAAACAAAATCTTTCTTATTTCTCATTTCCATAAAAAAAATTATGATAGGCCTGAGTTGAAAACAAATCAAACTACAATTTAACATTTAACCTAATTAGTTGTGTAAAGTGCAAGCTAAATAATTATTCTTAAATGGCTTTCTAAATTGGCTTTTATAAAACTTTTCTTCAAGAGGAACATTTGAGAAGACCTCTTTAAGCCAAGCACAGTCATGGGTTTTACTTTCAAATACCTATGAGTTTGGTAAACTTTAATTTTCTTGGGTTCCACTGCATAGGATTTCTCGGCCTCTCAAAAAGTGACATTTTTAACTGACAACAAGCCAAGAGCCCTATGTGCGTTCTTAATCCACACCACAAGGTACTGAATGCCCCATTTTTAGGCATATGAATGAAGTTTATTTGTAAATCTTCTCCTAGGTACCTTCCCATTTATTGAACTTTAGAAACAAAAGCTGTCTTTTGAGAACATTATAATTAATGCAGATTTCACAAGCATTAAAAATATGACTTTTTACAGTACTTTTTTTTTTTAAGTGAAAATCATGGTGGAGGATATTAAAAATCATTTCACTAACTGGAGGCTTACAGTGGAAATTGCTGTACTTCAATTGTAAATATATAGAGGCCTGAAAAATTTATTTCTCAAAAGTGGTTTATTCTATCTTTGCAGTAGGAATACCGAAGCTTTATTTCTATAATGGAATACTTTAAGATGCTGAGTTTAGCATACTGGTTTCTTCTTGTTTTTTATTTGACTGTCTTTTGTCTCAACATTTTTAAATTTGCTATTTTATCAGTGCTGCTCTGGTGTTCTCTACAATGAATCACTTGTACTTTCCACACACAAAAAGAGAAAATTATATTTATATCTTGATGACATTTAATGAAAGAGAGTCAGAGCACTAATTTTATATCATGAAGTGTCATGAGAAGAGATAACCAGGAAAGCATACTTAGAACCAGTATAGATTTTATTAGTATTTTCTCTCTCTCTCTCTCTTTTTTTCTTTGTTCAAGTGTCCTCATGAGGACAAGTAACTCAGTGAATTGAGTGCTTAAGCCTAATGCAAAACTCATAGTCTCAGTAATGTCATTCAAATTTACCATTTCAACACCTGCCTTTGGTGATTTTGTTTTATACAAAGCTCCCATCTGTAAAAAATAATCCATTTAGTGTTGTCTAGGAGAGTTTCTTTCAGATAGTCTCTGGCTGCATGTGTTCTCACTACTATCTGTTTGCAATTCTGTTCAGGTTATTCAGTTATTTTGTTTATTTGTTTGTTTTTTTTTCTGGGAAGAAAGTGGTTGGGTTCAGACACACAGGTTGTTAATCAAACAGCAAATCCCTCAGTAGTAATACTTAATATTTTAAGAAAAGATTTACTAATAACCAGAAACTTTCTTCAGCTGATAGCAGTTCTGTTACATTCCGTGGGTGTAAACAGTTAAATTATTCCTTATTGTCAACTTTGAGGCTTCCAACACCAGCATGGCCACTGCTGCAACTTTTTGGAGGCAGTCTGTTTATTCTTCCAGTACCAAGTCAAGGTTCTTTCTTAGGTAACTTACTGAATGCTTTTCTGAACAAAAGGCCTGAATTATGGCTCTCAAGGCCATCCGTTTCTTTTCTGAAACATAAAAATTAAATGTCTGCTATATTGTAAGGCTGAGGGAAGGTGATTCAAGTTAGGCTTGTTTTAGCTAGTTAAATGTATTTTAGGTTTCAGATTCGAGATCAGAAATTGAGCCATAGATGCTAGAGTTTATACTGTAAGGTGATGTAAAGGATTACATATTTTACTATACCTGGTTATCCGCAATCTGCAAAAATTGACTATGCCGTCAGATCATCTTAGCTATTTCAGAGGATGGAAAAAAATAAGAGAAAATGGGCTAAATATTCTTCTCAAGTGATATTCTGGTTTCTTCCAATAGAACTAGGCCTAAGCACTAGGTCTTACTTACTGAGGTCTGAGAAAGCTGAGCCTTCGACTGAGAGGCTTCATAACCTCTGGGTGCTAGAAAATTAAGAAGCCTTCTTAGTTTGGGCATAGGGGTAAATGCCATCAACATATTCCAAAACTTCAAACTGAGGATAAGAGAACACAGCAAGGATTTTTGATAATGCCTAGTATAAGAGATTGGGACATTCTTAATAGCCCTGTGGCAGCACTTTCTATGTTAACTGTGTAGATTAGTTGAAGAGACCCTCAAAAGAACAGAGGTATAGAAATCCAGAGTGCAATAATTTAAATTAAAAAAGACATCCTTCAGGCCCCAAACTGTAACCATTAATTTGGGAATTTGAGTTAGTAAAGTACAAGAATTAGAGACAATCAGGTAGAGTTAAAAGAAAAGAAAGAAAGAAAGAAAGAAGCTGCCTTCATAGAGACAAAATTTCTTAACTAGGCTCCATTCCATATTGTTTTTCTCTATTCCTAATATTTGGGGTTTTGTAAAGCCCATATCAGGGCCTAATAAGGCATTTCTCTATAACTTATTTTTAATGGCTTCTAGATATTTTATACCTTCTGACTTTGAGAAATAATGCTTCTGGCTAGAAAAAATAGTGATATACTTAAGGTAAATATTGTTGCAAATAATTGCTGTAACCCAGTGAAGGTTTTCTTGGTACCCCATACCTCTTAGTTAATACTGGTTTTTACTAAGTGGAGACAGAGATTTGTCTGGAGCCATTGATATGGTGGCTTCTATATGGGCCATAATATCTGCACCTGGTAATAAAGTGGGGCTTTCAGGAATTGGTAAATAAAGTTCTTCCAATTATAACTGATAAGCTGAGAAAATATTGGGTAAAGGGCTTTGTTGACACATCCATCATTTTCACATTATAGGAGATGAGAAAGCCTAGATAGAAAAGGAGAACAAGAGCCCTGCTCTGGAGTCCAGAAGGAAGCCTGCCTTCCTCCCCCACAGCTCACGAATCACCCAAGGCTACTGAAGAATATGGCCCCTGAAGAGTATGGCAGCTGTTAAAGATGGGGAATTGATTTCACAAAATTATCAGTCCTGATGAAACATTTATGAGACTGGTCCTGAGCTCAGCAATATCTGCCTCTGAAAATAGCACTCCTTTTAGTGGTCACCATCACAGGTTTGATACCATTGAAACAGCTTCCTTTTGTTGTCTAAGAATTTGTTGCTAAAGTGTCCTGTCTTGCCACACTAATAACACTTAGCAGGTGCCTCTCAGACTTCTGAAATTTACAAGCATTTATTGTGGTCACTAGAGTCTCTTTTTTTCTTGTATTTCTCTTTTTCTGTGATGTCTTCCCCTGTTTCTTATCATAAAAGTCTGAAGTTACAATATTTACAAGGTTCTCTAGGGTGTTATTAAGAGAAAAAGCTAGCTTGTCTTATGAAAACAGCAAGAAAAGAGTCCCTGGAAAATTACAGCCTATAGTTTAGTGCTTCATTTATGCATAAAACAGTAAGCAGCCTGAAAAGAAAAAATGAATTGAAGGCACCAATAAGTTAACTAACACTGGGGATTCTATTTTAGAGATACACCCATGTGTTTACAGACAGGTGGACCTTCAGTCCATTCAGATAAAAAAGTTTTACACACCTCTGGCTCTCTGAGATAAAAAGAAAAACAGGTGAAGAATAAACATATTTTTGTATTTTGTATAACCAGTGTGGTCTCAGAAAGTAGTTTCTTAATCATTTTGGGGCATAAATTCAGTGGGTTCTGATTAATTTTGGTTGGCACTTTTTTTTTTTTCACTATGAACCTGGTTTTTGTAAATCATTATTTTACTACCCTAACATAACTGGGCCACATTCTTGGGCAAAGCTTTTACATCAGCTCCTGATAGGTCATGGAATAAGCTGAACAGCTGCTATAAATTATGTCTTCATCCCCTGATTATTTCTGGGCAAGTATCCCGGGTCAAGCTTTCTAATTATTCTCAGGTGAAGAGTGTGGGCCAAACTAAATCACAAATTCTTCAATACAGCTCACTGACTAAGAAGAGTTTTTTCTTTCCTTAATGCATAGTAGCCCTGAATGCTAGCCTCACTGGCAAAGAGCTTTCCTCTTTTTACTTTTTTATTTCCCTTTAATCTCACCTTTTCCTGAGCTCCTATTTTTTTAAATTAAGACAAACATCTTTGATATAATCTAAGTCAAAGAGATACTGTTACACCTTGGCATTGATGTGACTACTACATATATTTCTGCATGAGCTGAGAAGAAAATAATTCAACAGGACAGCAAGATTAGACCTTTAATGTTGTCCATTCATTTTTAAAATATCTCATTTGTTTTAATCTTGTATTCATTTATAAAGGGTCTAGCAATCATATGAAATTTAAAGCAGATCCTAGGAAAACTAAAAGTTTCTGCTTGAGACTACACTTAATGCCATATAATTGCCCTTGGACTAACTCTGGTCCCTGACAGCTCATCAGGCGATTGGCACAAAGACTTCCAGCTTTTCAAAATTGAATTTACAATTTTTCTTGTTACAGGTATTACTTTTTTTCATCAATTGGTTTGTATGCAATGTAGTGGGCACATTTATAACTTAAGTATGTAATTCTGTGGAGTAGAGTCTCTCACTTTCTTGGTAACCAGAAATGTAATTGAAAAAGGATTGTTTTTGTGATTTCCCTGAAACAAGAATTCAGGATTTCAGAATAACTCTTACCTATTAAAACTCCTTTTCTCTTCTATAATAGACACTACTGGCACAGTAAGGGAGGAGATTTTACCACAAGTGAATACCCTTTTCTTTATTTGGGTTTTTTAATATTATTTTTCTTCATATAGCAGTTACATCTTGAGACAAATTAATTTTGGCCTGTTGGGAGAGATAAAGTGGAGACAACCTATCAAGCCCCAAACCTCTTTTTCTAACTTATAGATGAAAAGAATTTGGATTCAGGGTTTTAATCCAGCATTTTTTACCTTCCATTACTCCCTAGTAAAATGAAATGATTTTCCACTGGGAGCCTTGGCAGTTCATTGTCCAAAACTTACAGTTTTTCAATTATTATTATTATTTTCATTTGCATTACTCTATCAGTGATTAGACCCTGATGTCCTGTCTGTAAATAGGCATCTATCACTATTAACTATGGGGAGAAAAATTCATTAAAGCACAGATTTCAGCCTCCTGGCTCTCTGCTATTAATAATCTATCAGTAATTTATTTTCTGAAATCTTTTGAGGCACCTGTTCTGCATTTCACTAAAATTTAAAATATAAAATATTTTCAAGTTAATCAGTCACATTCTCTGTGATTCTGATGTTTTGCTGGAAACATATTAGATAAATTAGTTAGTATGTGGACATTTTCTTCATTACAAAGTCTTGCACAAATTCTGCTACTGCTACCTAATGTGTCCTAGGCCTCTAGGGTATCTTGCAAGACTTTTGAGCTCAGAGGGTTTAGTATAAAAGCAAGGCAGAAATCAAGGGCTTAGTGCAGGTGAGCTTGCATAGTTCCTCCAGATCCATGAGTAAAGTTCATATTTGACTTTTACTTATGATATTATCTGAACAGAGGAACAAGAAGAAAAAGGATGCCTTAACATTTTCTATGTATCCTGGATAACACAAAGAGGAGAAAGAGGTCTGAAGGACCCCTGTTTCCCCTGTCTTTCTAAATGGTAACAAAATTTCTGTAGACTACACTTTCCTCCAGTGCACTTAGAAACAATTCAACTTCATTGATGCTGAGACTCTAAGGGAAAAACAAACAAACAAACATATAACTTAAAGTCTATTGACAAGGTGGTCATTTTATAGACAGGGAGACCTGTACTTAATAATGAAGTAAGGCAGAAACTCGGTAAGAAAAAGAAACTTCAGGCTAGCATCCATGATGAACATAGATGGAAAAATCTTCAATAAAATACTGGCAAATAGATTGCAACAGCATATCAAAACACTTATCCACCATGATCAAGTAAGCTTCATCCTGCGGATGCAAGGCTGGTTCAATGTACACAAGTCTATAAATGAAATTCACCCATCAACAGAAACAAAGAAAAAAAAAGCATATGATTATCTCAATTGATGCAGAGAAGACCTTTGACAAAATTCAACAGCCAACAGCCTTTTATGCAAAAAACCCTCATTAAACTAGATACTGATGGAATGTATCTCAAAATAATAAAAGCTATTTACAACAAACCAACAGCCAATATCATACTGAATGGGCAAAAACTGGAAGCATTCCTGTTAAAATTTGGCACTAGGCAAGGATGCCCTCTCTCCCCACTCCTATTCAATATACTATAGGAAATTCTAGCCAGAGCAATCAGGCAAGAAAAAGAAATAAAGTGTAGTCAAATAGGAAAGGAGGAAGTCAAATTTTCTCTATTTGTGGATGACACGATTGTATATCTAGAAGATTTATCATCTCAGCCCAAAATCTACTGAAACTGATAGCAAAGTCTCAGGATACAAAATCAATATGCAAAAATCACATGCATTCCTATACACCAATAGCAGATTTAAAGAGAGCCAAATCAAGAACGAAATGCCATTCACAATTGCTACAAAGAGAGTAAAATACCTAGGAATACAACCAACAAGGAATGTAAAGGATCTCTTCAAGGAGAACTACAAACCACTGCCAAACTAAATAAGAGAGGACACAAACAGATGGACAAATATTCCATGTTCATGGTTAGGAAGAATCAGTATTGTAAAAATGGCCATACTGCCCAAAGTAATTTATAAATTCAATGCTATCCCTATCAAGCTACCAAAGACCTTCACAGAACTGGAAAAAGTCACCTTAAACTTCATATGGAATGAAAAGAGAGCCCTCATAGCCAAGTCAATTCAAAGCAAAAAGAACAAAGCTGGAGGCATCACACTACCAAACTTCAAACTATACTACAAGGCTACAGTAATCAAAACAGCCTGATACTGGTACAAAAACAGAGACATAGATCAATGAAACAGAACAGAGGCCTTGGAGGCAACACAACACATTTACAACCATCTGATCTTTGAGAAACCTAACATAATAAGCAATGGGGAAACAATTCCCTGTTTAATAAATGGTGTTGGGAAAATGACTATCCATGCCCAGAAAGGAGAAACTGGACCCCTTCCTGACACCTTACATTAAAATTAACTCCAGATGGATTATAAACTTAAACATAAGACCTAATACCATAAAAACTCTAGAAGAAAATCTAGGCAAAACCATTCAGGACATAGGCGTAGGCAAGGACATCATGACCAAAACACCAAAAGCATTGGCAACAAAAGTCAAAATAGACAAATGGGACCCAATCAAACTCCACAGCTTCTGCACAGCAAAAAACAAACAAACAAACAAACAAACAAAAAACAGTCTTTAGAGTAAATTGGCAACCAACAGCCTGGAAAAAATTTTTGCAATCTGCCCATCTGACAAAGGGCTGATATCCAGAACGCACAAAGAACTAAAACAGATTTACAAGAAGAAAACCAAACAAGCCCATTCAAAAGTGGGTGAAGGATATGAATGGACACTTTACAAAAGAAGATATACATGAGGCCAACAAGCATACAAAAAAAATGCCCATCACCACTAGTCATTAGAGAAATGCAAATCAAAACTACATTGAAATACCATCTCACGCCAGTTAGAATGGTGATCATTAAAAAATCTGGAGACAACACAGGCTGGAGAGGATGTGAAGAAATAGGAACACTTTTACACTGTTGGTGACAGTGTAAATTAATTCACCCATTGTGGCAGAGAGTGTGGTGATTCCTTGAGGACCTGGAAATAGAAATTCCATTTAACCCAGCAATCCCATTACTGGGTATATATCCAGAGGATTTTACATCATTGTACTATAAGGACACATGTGCACGAATGTTCACTGCAGCACAGTTTACAATAGCAAAGACCTGAACCAACACAAATGCCCAACAATGATATACTGGAGAGGGAAAATGTGGCACATATACACCATGGAATATTATGCAGTCATCAAAAACCATGAGTTTGTGTCCTTTGAAGGAACATGGATGAACCTGGAAACTATCATTCTCAGCAAACTGACACAAGAACAGATAATCAAACATCACATGTTCTCACTCATAGGCGGGTGTTGAAGAATGAGAACACACAGACACAGGGAGGGGAACATCACACACTGGGGTTTGTTGGGGGGAAATAGGGCAGGGACAGCGGGGGGTGGAGAGCTGGGGAGAGATAGCATGGGGCAAATGCCAGATATAGGTGATGGGGTGAAAGGCAGCAAATCACACTGCCATATGTGTACCTATGCAACAATATTGCATGTTCTTTACATGTACCGCCAAACCTAAAATGCAGTAAAAAAAAAAAAAGGAAATAAAAAAGGAGTACAATTATTAAAATATGTAACAATTAGCTCCTTTTTTCTTCAAAAAACCTAGATTTTTTAGCATTCTGAAATGTGCCTGCACTTTTGAAAGTGATACGAAAGAAGTTTACAATACATAATTTTTCAGTTAGTGAGGCAAATCTCTGAAGAATCTTCAAACAAAATTCCTAACTGCCCTATCTTCTTTATCTGGGGTGCCATATAGCACCATGTATATCTCTCATTGGGTGACCCCTCCAAGAAAAACCCTTACCAAATAAAACTGTTTAGACTACAATTTTGTTTTGTTTTATTTTCAAAAAAAAAATCATGAAATAACAACTCTTTGAATTACATTTATAATTTCTAAGACACCAGCTGACTTTTTCCAGTTAGGTCATATTTCTATGTATCAACACTGCATACATAGAAGAAATAGGAGATACAGTAGCCATGAACAGAGAAAAAATGCAACAGTTAGATCTTGAATTTTTGATGGCAACAATCTGATGAGCTGTCAGTAACTGACTGAAGTTATTTTTGAGGGCTTCAGGTAGCACCAAGGTGTAGTTTCAACCAGAAACCTTCAGAATTTCTACATTTTCTTCAGCCCAACCTTTTGACTAGGTCTGCTGTGAAAGAAAACTGGGTTGGAAGAGAGGCAGCATTTTCAACATCTGACGGCTAAGGGAGTTGGCCAGAGTGTTTCCCTGCATGTCTTTTGCCTGAGCCTTGTAAGAATGAGGAGAACAGTGTTTTGTGTTTTGAGCAATTAAAAAAATAATCTAAGGGGTATAAGCCTTAGAGTTGAATGCAAATAATTGAAAGATGCACACCTACTCACATTTTTAATTAAACACTTTCATAGTCTATGCACCAAAAACATAAGTTGCAATCTCCCAGTGCACCACAGTGTCTCGGTCTCTCATTGTGAGGTGTCACTCAGACTTCTTTTTTTGTCTCAAGGCCAAGAAAATTTAAAGAAGTACGTGCAAAAAATGAGATTGTGTCAATTGTTTAATAAGATAACTTCTGGGGGAGCAGAGTGAGTTATCCACTATGAGAAACTTTCTGATGTTTTCATAGACTTGAAAGAAATAAAATGAACAAGTATTGAAAAAATCACTATTCAACTTTTCTCAGGTCATTGACCTAGGCCCAGTTAGGTGCTAACTCAGACTGACTCAGAAGTGGCTCAGCTTGACTCAGGTTCCTGGCCGTGGACTCTTCAGAAGCTAAAGAAAAATCATGTCTCAGGATATTTACATGGGATCAGAGGTAAAGTGATATTTTATAAAAGCTTGGCTCAGAGTCTAAAATATATTCAGTAGCATACATGACATTTATAACACTCCTGAGCCCAAAGTATACATGTCCAGATCAAGGGAGAGATTATTCCTGGGAAGCCTGCTGATTATACAAAATACATATCATTTTAATGTGGGTTATTTTTGTTTGACGATTTGTTTGATTGATTTTGTTTGCTTGTTTGTTTTTTATCTGAGTAGCTCCAGTCATGTCTTATGCACAGAGATAATGTTGGGGTTTGTTTCTATATCTGAGCCTACCACAGGATTATACAGTTTTTAAAAATTTGTGCCTTCATACTGTTTTTTTCAATCTGTTTCTCTGCTTGAAGAACTTTACCAGTAATGCATCATAATTATTTAGCCTTTTTCTCTCAATGCTTTTGATCAACTAGATATTTTATAAGAGGGAGAAGACAAATTTTTCAAGGTGTCTTATGTGCAAGTCTTCTTTGCCCTATGAAACAAGAGAGACAGACCCCTTTGAGAACCCTAATTTGAGTCCTAGTAATCTACAAGATAGTGAAAAAGAGAAAAAGAGAAACTTTCTGACATATGCCTTAAAAGCTTTGAAAATAATAAGAACCAAACTTGGTAATTACCCTAAACTTCTCCTATTGAACCAGAAAACAGATAAAATTTTTCCAGTCATATGGAAAGTCAAGAAGAGACATTCATATAACACACCTACCTTTGTATCTCCTAATCCAATTAATAGATTAATATTAAAATGTAAGCTTATTGTTCCAGTAGCCCCTAATATCAGGAGACAACAACAAAAGCACACTATGGAATTCTATAGCACCTTAGAAAAACAACCTGGGGGTGGGGTGATTCTTCTCTTTCTTAAAAGAGGGCCCAGAAAGAACCATGGCAAAAGAGAAGAAGAAAAAAAGGCAAAGTCAATAGTGACCTAATTACAGGAGTATAAAATGAAAGATGTTTGAAACATACCTGTGAACTTCTACCAGTAAGGTAAGTCAAGGCACATTAAATAAAATGGCTAAGGCAAAAAATGAAACTACCTAGACACTTTTCAGTCTGTGTTGATGACCCTACATGATTGACTGCCCTCACGGTTTAGGGTCAGTTTCTCATAGGGTTCTGAAGACTAATGGACCCCAGAGCTCAATTTTCAGACCAATTATTGCAGTCTTATTAATATACCACTATGTAGCAATCTCTTATTGTGAGGTGTCACATAGAGCTCTTTGTCTCATGCCTAGGAAAGTTAAGGAGGATGGAGGCAAACAAGCTGAAGAAAAAGTTTTAAAAGTAAAAGTAAAAACCTCTCTACTGTGTAGGTGGGATGTGACTAGTTTGCCTAATGTAAGGCTGTGCCTCAGGGTTTCTAAAGTCAGGGGAAATAAAAGAATGTGTTAAATGGTCTTAGGGAAAGTATTACTCAGCTTTGCTCTGACAGTTGGCCTGGGCTTCTTCAGGAGCTAATTATTCATATATGTTTCTTACATTGGCCTTTGACCTTGGTACTGGACAAAATTGGAGTGGAAGTGAAAGCTTGGCCTGGGTCCAGTCACAAGCTGAAGTGATGTCTTATGTCCAAGATAATTAAGGAGGCTAGTGGGGAAGTTCAAGTTAAAATGATAGTTTAATAAGCAAAGGAAGAAAGCTCTCCACAGTAAGCGGGGGCTCATGAGAGATTTCAACTATAAGGCTGGGTCTGGAGATTTTACAAACTGTAAATAGGTAAATGTTCTGAGTTGTCCTTGGGCCATCTTAAAGTGTTACTCAGCTTGGTTCAAGATCTCACCTGAGACAAATCAGAGGCTGAAGTAAAAGCTTTATCTGGGAAACTGGGCTGGTTAAAACAAAAGCTGAAGGGAAATTTTATAAATGCTAGGCCCACAGTGCAAAGCATGCCCAAAATAGAAGTGTCAGAACAGAGTCCACAGGAGCCTGCCTTTTATGGGAAAAGTCATACCTTTTCCCACAAAAGGAAAAGTGTTCTGTTCACAGGACCTACCTTTTGTGGGAAAAGCCTACCTTTTCCCACAAAAGGAAAAGTGTTTATTTTCTTGAAGCCTGCTGTTTACACAAATGACAAAGAAATTTCTATCGTTGACATTGTTTTCTTATCTGTGTAGCTGTGAATATGTTTTAGCCAAAAATGACAAAGACATTTTTATGTTTTGTCTTGTTTCTTTATCATTGCAGCTGTGGACATATCTTTAGGCTGTTCTTCATTTTTTGGTGGAACAGAACTTCTAAAATCTTTGGAATCTCAAAACTGGTCATTTTATATGCAATGTTGACTGCCAGCTTCCGGTTGTGGCTTGTCAATGAGAAGACAAAGGCATGCTTAGAGAGTAAACACACTCTAAGATTCACTCTGCATTATTCAGAAATGGTAGAGGTGCTGCAGATAATGACAGGAGCATCCCATTTAGAGAAGCTGTTATAAAGATATCAGGTGCAATAAGGAAGTTGCAACATGGGCTTTGCAGTTCATAAACCCAGAACAGGCAGAAAACATACACACATGAAAGTTGAAATAGCAGAAACCCACCTACTCAGGAGCAGTTGTAGCTGCCCAGTCACAGCTGCAGACTCACTGAGGCATCCCTGTGCTTTCCAGTGCCCGAGAAGCTACACTCCCCCAAAAAATCTGAAGTGCCTGGTCCCATTGCCTGGACTTTACGAGCTCCCACTGCTCCCTTTGAAACTGAAGCAAATTTGCGGCTGATCCCAGATGCTGTTATGACCTGGTCAGGTGTGCTCACACTTGAGATCATGCTGTAACAACAGACTTCTTTCACTTCAGTTTTCTCTAGTCTGTGGGCACCAGTGAGCATCCGGGTTTTATAGATTTGGATAGGATCTGAGGAAAGCTTGTCAATGGACTATAGGTTTTTCTTTGCAATAAAACCTTGGCCCCATTAACTATAGCAGGAGATAGACCTAGAAAGACAGAACTTCTTTCTCAGTGAAACCCAACTTTCAAGTCACGTATATCCTAAAGCCTGGGGGTAAGGTTGCATATTCTGGAGATCAGAAAGATATCATATATCTTTTTCTAGGCCCACCCATGGCCACACAGGGACCAATCAACATATTCTTTTTGCCCCTTGGAACCTATATTTTCTCCAGTCGCAGACAAATCATGAAATAATCTGCTTACAAAGTGAAGCTACCAACTGTGGGTCTCCTCTTTACAGAGAGTTGTACACTTATTAGGATTACATGCCTGCAGTGAGATAGATCTCTCCACTAAGGGCTGCAGAGACATCTCAACAACCATCCTTCAGACAAAAGCTGCCCAATCTGCATCTTCTCTTTACTGAGGGCTGCAGAGATGTCAGAACAAACTGTTAGCAGATTGGAGATCTTCACTCTGGTTATCCACCGAGTGTTGTACAGATGTAAGTATGTCATGCTTGTGAAAAGGAGCTACCCATCTTGGGTCATCTGATAACTTTACTGTCACTCAATAAAGCACCTATTTACTTTGATTATTCTTTGCTTGTTCATATACTTGATTTCTTCATGAGACAGGAACTCAGGACCCACCGAATGGCAAAACTGTAAGATTAGTACAGAAACAGGAGTAAAGCGCATCATCCCCCACTTGCCACATTGTTGCTTAACAAGAGGAAGAAAAAAAAAAAAAAAAAAAAAGAACAGCATAATGCTGGTCTTTTAAAGAGATTGGGTTAAACCTATCCCAAACCAGAGTGATTTCACCATCTTTGGAGCTCTGCAGTTTCTGGCATGTGGAAGTGCTGGGGTGCAACTGAATTTTTCACTGCCTGCAGAAGAAACAGCCTGTGGTAGGCCTGATTTAGCCAAAGTATTGCAGAAACCTGTCACCTGTGCTGGCACCGGGATATGTTTTCCTCATCAGAGCTAAAGTGTCTAGCTGTGTGCAATGGGTGGACTCAGAGTCACACCCTAACCTCTCTCTATTCTGTGCCTAGCTCCTCCATAGCAGACATTGAATCTGTGCCTGTAGTTGAAGCTGAGTGCAGACTAAAAATTAGCTCATCAGGTTCAAAACAAACTTAAGCAAAAGTGTTATCATCCACAGAGATTTATAGCTAGTAACCAATAACTTAGAGATCCAGTGACATATTGATCAGCAGTGGCCAGTAAATTATTCAATCATGCCCCTGTAATAAAGACCCTGTAAAAACCAAAGAGGACAGAATTCAGGCAGCTTCTATAGAGCTGAACATACACAGTTTTCTAAAAGATTATGTGCACATAAATGTAAAAACCAATTATTTTAAATGTTGTATATACTGCAGGCGTCTTTGTTTTGAAAGGAGATTCTGCCTTTAATAATGCATCCAGAATTTAACTTATTAAATAAAACATACTCTAACCTAAAAGTACACATAATAAACATTAATACTTGGATATTTCTAGCTACATAATGTCATGATTAACTAATACTGTGCAACAAGCTTTGATTTAGAGAGTTAAAGCTTTCCTCATATTAACTGGGTAAGAACTAGACATTTATAAAAGAAAAAAAAAGTTTTTTGTTTCAGCATAAATTTTTGCCACATTTTCAGCTTGGGAGAATTATCATGAGTGAAGTTTGTGTTAGATACATCTATACTGTAAAATAAATATTTTAATTTAGAATTTTGAGTCTCTGAAGTATCTGTGCCACTATAAAGGCAAAGGCATCATCTCAGGTGTTTATATGTCTCTATTTGGGAACGGGGAACAGAGGCTGCCACATGCCCCATTAGACTTTGCATTCTATGGTATAAAAAGAAAAACAAACATCATTTCATATTTTTTGTTACAGAAATCTGATAAAAGACAATTCTGGTTTTATATACAGTAGCAAACATAAATAAAAGTTAGAGCTTTTAAGAATTGTCTAGTGCTGACCAGTCTGCTTTTATGTTTGGATGATGTGTGCATAAAATAATGATATTTGGGCAAATAAGCTATTTTCTTATTTAAATTCACAGTGTTTAAAAGTGCCTTGATAATATTAAATAAATACGGGATATTTCCAATTCTCCTTCCAGGCTTTACTTATGGATGAAATTGTTTTGGGCTATGAAGAAGAATTGGGGCTTGATAAGTGGTTATTTTTTCAATTTTTTGACATTTTTGTCATTATTTTATTTTAAGAAGTCTCTCTGATTCTTTGTCTCTTTTTTTTGAACTTTCAGAATGTATAAGTATCACTGCTTAATGGTTTTCCCCCAGGTTTCTAGGCTGTGTTCAAATTTCTGAATTCTTTAAATGTATTTTCTGCCTTAACAATTTCAACTACACTTTCTTTAGGTTTGCTGATATTTTGGTCTTTCCTCTGCTCAACTTTGCTTTTAAATGTTTGTAGTAAATTTTTATTTTAGTTGCTTTGCTTCTTACCTATAGAATTTTTTAGTTTTTAAAATAATTTTATCTCTCTTTGATAATTTTTTTGTTCATGATTTTTCTGCACTTCTTTTTAATTTTATTAGCATCCTTTGAATGTTAATTTTAAAAATTATGTTTTAGTAAGCCTGTCAATTGGATCATCTAGGAAAACCTTAATGTTTTTTCTAGAATAATCCATATTCTCCTATTTTACTTAATGGTTTGTGATTTTGTTGGTGTTGAAAAAGAGAACTTAAATTTAAAACTGCTGTAACCTTGAAAATCAGGTTTTATTCTCTTACAGTTGGCTAAGGTGTTGTTTATTCCTCATGTAGACTCTTTCTGTCCTGAAATTCCATCCTATAAAACTTCTTTTTGGGTCTTTGTTGAGGCTGCATCACTTTGGGGTACATATAGTTAACATACCAATTTATTCTATACTTTCATTTATATGTGTTTGTTCTGAATGTTTTGTCTACCAATTTCTGTCCTCTTAGGAGAAAAAAAAATAGGAAAAAAATGTTCTGGCTTTTTAAGTCATCTGAAAGTTGTTTAAGAAGGAGGAGAAAAAGCATACAAAATGTTTGGAAGTGAAACAATCACTATTAATCTCTGTGAGGACCCCCAAAATCAGAAGCAGAAATTAATGCACAAGTGCTTCTGAGATTTGGGGAGGGCAGAATTATTTTTGTTTATTATGGCTCTTTCAAGCTGCTTCAAAACTATTTGCAACAAAGCATGCCACAGCAGTAGATGATAAAAAACAACACCTGCTGCCGATTTTGTACTGTAAAATTAATAAAATTTAATTGTTGCTTACCTTACAAATTTTTCTTTGGAAGTTGCAAACTTTTAGATACACTCTAAATTTCCAAAGGAATTGCTTGATACCTATTCTGCTACTGCACTTATTATTTAGTTGAGAAGACAGATATATAGTGTTCTGTAGTCCATTGTCATGCCTTGAAACCTTGTATTATTTTACATTTGACCCCGTCTTTGCACATAATGTCAATGTGGCATACAAATCATATAAATGAATTATTCTTTTAAAGATGCATTTGTGCCAGCCTGTGCCGTTTTTTGCAAGGGCTCACATTATAATCTTATAATCACTACAAGTAAAAATTACTCTCACATTTACTTACTTGTTTTCTGTATATTTTTTATCTTATTTATTCTTCGCTTATTTTAAAATTTTTGTTAACTTTTTTTCTATTATCTTATAACTAGTTGTGCTTGGGACTTCAATTATTATTGTAAATTTAAAATAACCCACTTTGAATAATACCAACTTATGGGAGTAATCTAAAGTTTAAAGTCAACAATATAAAAACACAATGCTCCTGTACTTTTTCATTGTTCTCAATTTACATTATTGTCTTGATTATATCTGTACACATTGAATATTTAGTACAAGTTAAATTTGCCAGAATTGTAATAGTAATAACATTTTTCTTCAGATAAGTGTTAGTCTCAATTTCTTTTAGCTTTTCTTTATCTAGACATTATTATTATCAATAATAATAATTATTTAAATATTTATTATTTAAATATTATATTATTTTATTTAGATATTATTTGAAAGTCACTTTGTAAGTTAATTATTGTATATTTGTTTACATAAAACCAAAATGTACTTTATAATAGACAATATTGCCACATATATTTTAAATACAGTTGATAACCTCAACTAATAAAGAGCAAATAAAAAACTTTACACCATAACCACTAAAACCAAAATATATCATCTATAATTCCAAATTAGAAATTTAACAATCTATTTTAAACAACAGTTTTTAGGGCCAAAACAGAAATCTCATACATAAAAATAAACTCTGAAATTGGAAAATAATCAGTGCTTCATAGATAAAAATAAAAGCAATACTGTAGCGCAGGCAGCTATAAGATATACCAAAAAAAAAAAAAATATATATATATATATATATACAAACATATATATATGAAACCAATCAAAACAGTGTGAATACTAAAGATCAATAATTTATATTAGGCAAGTAAACACTTAATCAAGAGAGACAATTGTAAAATTGTATTATTATTATTTAGTTGTTATTTGTGGATTGCCATACCGCCTCCTAGGCACAGATAAGGCCTTCAAAATTGAAATACACACTTTCACTGTGAGGACCTGATTTCTGCTTCTGTAAGGAGTAAAGAAG
>NW_016108208.1:219947-234780 GCF_001604975.1 Cebus imitator | reverse complement strand
GAGGTATACAAATACATGCAAAATGGGTGTCTCATAAATACAGAGAAAAAGAGGCAAAAACAATATCTGAATGCAGAAATGACTGAATATTTCATTAACTTAATTAAAAATATGAATCTACAAGTTGAAGAAAAGCAAAAATCTCCAACCAGAATATGAAACATAATAGCTATATCAAGAGATATTTTAGCCAATCTAGGGTCACAACAAAGAACAACAGAAAGGGATAAGCAACTTACTATGTAGAAGAATGTCTTGGTTAAGCTTAACAGATGGCTGTTCAGCTGAAACTACAGAAGTCATAAGGTGGTAGGATATCAAAATTTTAATAGAAAAAATGCTATAAAATCAGAAATCTAAAATTGGTAAAATAACAATACAGCAAAAATGTCTAGGTAAAGGAAAACTAAAGGAAATTTTGACTAACCCTTCTCTAGAAAAAATGCTATTAATATTACAATCTTGGCGGAGTTAACTATTAGTGACCACTCAGTGTATACTGATGTAATCTGAGATGATCATATAAGTTGAGAAGGATGAAAAAATGAAAAAGCAGTTTTTTTAATCTATGTGATGTTTCCTGAATGGCTTAAATTTGTCTTTCCTGTAGATTTTTTTCTTTTTTAATCTATGAATTTTTTCTAATTTTAGAGTTTTTTATGTATGAGATCTATCTTTTTGTCTCTTAAAATGTTATTTAACATATTTAAATTGAATGTTACACTTCAAATTTAGGATTCAGGTAATAGGTTTTGATTTTAGTGGTTATGTTATAAAGTTATTTGTTTTCTTTTTATGAATTGATGTTATCAATTTTATGTAAAATTTGTAAGAAAACTATAAAGTACATTTTGATCTTATGTAAACAAATATTAATTTGCTTACAAAGTGACTTTCAATTACATATTTAAATAAAATAATAAAAAATAATCATATATGCAAGCAGCAATATCAACATATACCATGATACTTGTTGGATGCCTCATTAAAATGTTTTTTAAAAAAGCCAGGTCACCGTGGTTGGAGCAGATCGTAGAAGGGAAACAGTTTATGTAATTGTCCAGGCTCTATAGGTCAGTAGATTTTACTTCAGATTACACTCCAAGCCTGTTTTGACTGGAGGTGGAATTGGTAAGGTTGTTATTATCCTCTAGCGCTGAGAGTTTAGAAATGCTGCTAAATATTCTAAAATCTACAGTCTCAGGCACATTTGAGAAATTAGCTGTGTTGAACCACCTTTTCAGAAGTGTTAACGTGAACACACACACAGAGATATTTGATATTATATTTTGAAGATTTTTTAACTAAAACTTGGGTTTCTATAAATAGAAAGGATTTTTAAAAGCATAGTTAAAGTTCTATTAATTCAAGTTAGGGTAAGCATTAGGAAAGTGAAGTCAGTTCAATTAATTATTAGAAACTAAACCATATATTTTATTTTCTCTGCTTTCACTTTTAATTATGTTTTCAATATTTCTGTAAAACACTATTATAGAAGAATACAATGATAGTCAGCCTCTATTTTGGGAAGAAATAGAAGCTACCAAGGAAGAAAATTCAAGCAATGGCATTTGGGATAGAGCTAATCTTGACTACAGCAAGAAGGCATGCATAATACACATGTACATGTGTCAATAGGCACACGATATTATGCATACCAATTGTCTTATGACATGAGTGTAGTTAAGACATTACAATAAATAAGCCAAATAAAAACCATGTTTTCAATAATTATAGCCAGGGTTAGGAAAATTTTACTTTTGCTGAAGTTGTTCCATAAAATGAATACTCAAGTATCTTCTACTATTTAAAATATTGATGGAAGTGTGTATAGTGGACACCTTTGGTCAGAATTAGTTTTGCTCTGCTTTGTTTTATCATAATAAATAATAAATTTCCAAAAATGCATCTTATACAATAAGATAAAATAAAGATGAATGAGAAAACAAATGTAATAGAAAAAAATCTGAAAATTTAAAAAAGATAAATTCTTTTCTTTAAAAAGTAAAAGGTAAAATTTATTTATTTACCAAAATTTGGGTAAAATTTATTTACCCAAAAAATCTGAATTTATACAATATAATATCTTTTACACTGGAATCAAAAATTTGTTTCAGAATGTTAGCAGGTAGCAGCAATATGGTACCTACACTAATTCACAATACTTAATTAGTCTCATTTAGCACCTGACCTGTAGGCTCTGTTTTTGACACTAGAGACTACTTCACAAGGCAGAACTCCTACCAATAAAATGCTTGCTTTTTCTCCATGATTAATACATTGCTATTTAATACCTAAAATGAAGAGACAAAATTATTTTTGTTTGCTTAATATACTAAGGGAGAGCTATGCTTTTTAGATACATTCTTTTAATAATACACACAATGTGAAATCAAAGAATTGGCAGATATTGTGTTGCACAGAAGCCTGTAGTATTTGTACAAACACAGATATTCAGGCAAACTTGTAGCAAAAAATATATATTTATTGAAGTTTGTTGTTATTTTACTGATTTTTTGAAGTCCTGGCACTGTTTTATTGTTATTATTTATAATAGCTTTGTCCCTGAAGAAATTAGGCTTTATAGATTACTTACATTTAAACCCGATTTTTATGGCTACATATATACAATGAGTACAGAACCAGTATTTCCCAAATCTTTGTGAAAGTTTACATTGTCATTTACTAACAAGACAAAATACATCTATATTATTTTTTAAAAAGTGGCATTGACTAATTGGCAACCATTTATTAAACAACTCCTCTGGTGTTGATTCTAGGTAATTGGCAATAACTGAATAGAAGAAAGAGTACTTTTGGAGTGGTTGCTTTACAAAGATTATTATGGATTATTTAAACATACACACACACAATTATGCACATATATATATATGTATATTTACACAGAATTTATTATATCTCTATCAAATGAGATCACTTTTATTTATTTATTTATTTTACTTTAAGTTCTGGGGTACCTGTGATGAACATGCAGATTTGTTACAAGCTTATACGTGTGCCATGATAGTGGTTTGCTGCATCCATAGTCCTGTCATCTACATTAGGTATTTCTCCTAATGCTATCCCTTTTCAATCCCCCACTCCCTATTATTTTTCCCTAACCCTTCACACAAAGGCTCCAGTGTGGGATGTTCTCATTCCTGTTTCCATGTGTTCTTATTGTTCAACACCAACTTATGAGTGAGAACATGCATTGTTTAGTTTTCTGTTCTTGTACAAGTTTGCCGACAATAATGGTTTCCAGTTTCATCCATGCCCTGCAAATAATATGAACTCATCTTTTCTTTTAATGGCTTCCAAATATTCCATGGTTTATATATGCCATATTTTCTTTAGCCTATCATCGATGGGCATTTGGATTGGTACCGAGTCTTTCCTATTGTAAACAGTGCAGCAATAAACATATGTGTGGATGCATCTTTATAATAGAAAGATGTATAATCCTTTGGGTATATTCCAAGCAATGGGATTGCTGGGTCAGGTAGTATTTCTATTTCTATATCTTTGAAGAATTGCCACACTGTCTTCCACAATGGTTGAATTAATTTTCACTCCTACCAACAGTGTAGAGTGTTCCTATTTCTCCACAACCTCTATATCATCTGTTGTCTCATGATTTTTTAATGATCACCATTCTAACTGATGTGAGGTGGCATATCATTGTAGTTTTTATTTGCTTTTCTCTTGTGGCAGTGAAGATGAGCATTTTTTCTTATGTTTTTTGGCCACATAAATGTCTTCTTTTGAAAACTGTTCACATACTTTGCCTGCTTTTTGATGAAGTTGTTTGTTTTTTTTCTTGTAAATATGATTTAGTTCTTTGTAGATTCTGGATATTAGCAATGTGTCAGTTGGGGAGATTGCAAAATTTTCTTTCCATTCTGTTGGTTACTGGTTTACTCTATTGATAGTTTCTTTTCCTGTGCAGAAATTCTTGAATTTAATTAGATTCCACTTATCTATTTTGGCTTTTGTAGCCATTGCTTTTGGTGTTTTAGTCATGAAGTTCTTTCCCATGCGTATGTCCTGGATGGTGCTGCGTATGATTTTTCTAGACTTTTTATGGTTTTAGGCCTAATGTTTAAATCTTTAATCTATATAGAGTTAATTCATGTATAAAGTGTAAGGAAGGGATCCAGTTTCATCTTTGTGCATATGGCTAGCTGGTTTTTAAAACACCATTTATTAAATAGAGAATCATTTTCCAATTGTTTTGAGTCTCATGGAACCCATAATAGCTCAGAGCTAGTGTCCAGTAGTTTCTGAAAATTTTGACATTTTCATTTCCCTTATGCAGAGTTACCCTTGCAAAATGCTGGAGTTTTCCTCAGCAAAAGATCGGATAAAGATTCACTGCATAAATTTTTGGCTAGGTAGTTGGGTCCTTCCACATGAATTCATCTTCCTCTTTATTCAAGAGGTTCTGGGTCTTTAAACAGACTCTAGTCTGGAAATTCATTGAGGGGCTGTACTTTTATTGTTTTATAATTCAGAATAGTCTTTTTTCCACTTTACCGGAAAGTTTTCTGTTTATATAACATCAGTATGAATGCATTTTTTTTTTCTATCAATTTCAATTCCAGGAACACCGTGATTCATTAGCCAATGCCAGAGCTCTACTGGAGCCAAAATATTCTAATTGTCACTCTTGCTTAGCTACTCCCATGTTGTGTTTGCGGCTACTTGGCCCCTACTATGTCAGGATCCAAATTCTCTCATGATATTTAAATTTTGTAGTTGATGGATTGTAGTTTTCCCCATTACATCTGATATAAAGAAAATAATAACTAGAAGGCTAATTAAAGATGCAGGTAGTTCATTAGCGTCTCCACACTCAGTGTCCCCAGTTTCATTGGTGTCCATTCACATTCCACTACACCAAGTTGCAGGGTCCCATTCTTTTTCAGTCAATACCCTCACTATAACAGCAGACACATGACAAAGGTGAGCATGCATCTGTCTTTGCAGGTCAGTCACTCCTATAATAAGAGACTTTGATTTTGGCTCTTTCTGTACAGGTGATAAGACTCACAGCAAAATTAGCAGATTTTGAGGTTGGTGTCTGATTCTGAATCTGAGAAACATAATTCCTGAGTTTGTTCTTTTCTAGAAGCTCAGAGACAGAATTCCTGAGTTCATCCTTTTCTCTCATCATTTTGTTCACTGAACTTTGGAGTTATTAAGCAGCTTCATTGTGTTGTTTGGATTTCCACATATGTTTCACTGTATTATGTATAGAGTTCCTAAACTCCTGGCCTCTCACAATCCGTTGAGATTCACATGGGGTGGCTGGCAAATTGTAAAAGAAACATCATGGTAATTATACAATTATAGCCTGCAACCTTTTGGAAGGCCAAATTTTCTCACACTTTAGCTCAGCTGGAGTGCAAATATGCAATCTTGGCTCACTGTAACCTCTGCCTCCAGGTTCAAGTAACTCTCCAGCCTCAGCTTCCCAAGCAGTAGGGATTACAGGTGCCCACCATCATGCCCATCTATTTTTTTTGTATTTTTAGTAGAGATGGGGTTTCGTTATTTTGGCCAGGCTTGTCTCAAACTCCTGATTTAGTGATCACCCTCCTCAGCCTCCCAAAGTGCTAGAATTACAGGCATGAGCCACTGTTCCTGGCCCAAGGCCAAAAGGTTTTAAGGAGACTCGTTAAAGCAGCCAGTTCTTATGTTAGGGTATTAGGTCATAGAGTAAAGATAAGGAATAATAAAACTTTCACCAGGTAAGTCTGGAAACATCCACATTTTTTCTCTATATTCTAAGTGTTTACTCATGTAAACTTTGTGCTGAATAGTCATCTCAGGGGGAGATCAAAGAGGATTACCTGTTAATAGTGTTTGTTCTGGGTCCAAGAAACAAAACCTTTTATCATTGTGTAATCACTTTTTTACCAATATTAGATTAATGATAAACTAAGAAATCAAGTAACACTACAGATCAGACATAATAGATTCACAGTTACTCTTATAGCATTTGTAGTCTCAGTCATAGTCATCCTTGCAACTGCCAGCATTGTAGTGCCATCTATTACTGAGTCAGTAAAAACAAAACTGCAACTGTAAAGCAACTTGTAACTAAAATGTTAAAGTCCCTTCTTTCTATAGATCTACAGTCCCAAGAAACAGCTATATGGAAAGATGTTTAAGATCATCTTCCCTAGTTAAACCCCCATCTCTGTAAGTCACTATTTGACTAGAAAAAAATGTTTGCTATTTGAATTAATAAAAGTCTTATGTTATTTGTTAATTCTAGAATGCAAAGCTGTAATAAGTGCAAGGACCCCCTCACCCGACAGACCTATGGCTGAACACATTGGTGGCCGGCAGAAAACAGAGTCTAATGTTAATAGCACAGAAGGAGTAGGTGTGAAAATTCACTTGAGGTGGCTGACAAAATATTAAGGCAAATATTAGGGAAGACATAGCATTACAGTCTCAAACTTTTTGGAAGGCTGAATGGCTTTAATAAGACTAACTGAAGGTAGCCAGTTCTTACATTAAAGCATTAGGCTATGAAGTAAAGTTAAGGAATAATAAAAGCTTCCCCAGGTAAGTCTCTTTACCCCACATTCCCTTCCCTCTACTCTGTTTACTTATGCAAACTTTGTGCTGCATGGACCAGTCAGTGGGTGGTCAAAGAGGATTACCCATTAATAGTGGTGTTTTTTTTTTGTTTTTTGTTTTTTTTTTAACTGGGCCTAGGAACTAAAACCTTTAATCATTCTGAAAACCACTCTTTTAACCATATTAACTATCCACAAGTGTGTTGACTTAGAATCTCTGTTATTAAATTTACACTAAATAAATGTGAGGAGAAAGAGGGAGTAGGGGTTGGTTAGCTGCAATTACCCTCTGAAAGCAGTTAACAATCCCCTAGTCTAACTCTTTTACTCTACTCTGTCCTGTGAGAGGTTATTTTATTTATCCATCATTGAGTCAGGGGCTGTAAGAGAGACCTCAATAGGTGGTGATTAACATCTCAGGGAATGATCTCAATGTGGTTAATGACATAACAATTGATGAATCCTGAATGTCAAATATATTTATTTTTCATAACTCTATAAACAATTTCTACCAAAGACTATCGGTGTTCTCCATAGTATTGGAAACAGTTTACTTGACATTATCATATCAAATTATGTTAGGTAGCCCAACTCCAGAAACTCCAAATCCAATGAAGGAAATTTCTTTTAAATATTCTCTTTCTCTGAAACCACTTCTGGTACCAAATTGTGTATTCCTCAGGTTTCTCTCAGAGGGACAAAACAAGGAGGTGAGTTTATCATTAACTTACAGAATAAAAATATTGCACAATAGGCTGTCTCCCATCTAATTGTTTGTTATGTCAATTTTGTGCTGGGTGGTATCTCTGGGAGGATGAAAGGGGAATTACCCATTAATTTCATTTACTCTGGGCCCCAGAACCAAAATCTTTCATCAATTTTAAAGCCATTCTCTTAACCGTGTTCTTTATCCACAAGAGTGTTATCTTAGAACCTCTATTGCAATGTCTACAAAGTAAACGTGCTGATAAACAGGGAATCTAGTTTGATTGGTTGCATTTTGCCCTCTGATGGCAGCCAACAGCTATTTCCTAGGCCACTTGAAACACTGTAATGGTGTGACAGTGCATTCATTCATACATCCTTGAGTCGGGATCTGCAGGTCAGACTTCTGCAGTGGTGGTACACATGTCTCAGTTGGTGATATCAATGTGATCAACGGCACAAGTGGTGCCCCATGTGAGGAAAGGAGACATTATAGCTGTCACAACAGATGCTCAAACACAGAGTTAACTAATGTAATCACCACTGCAAAGAAGAAAAATGGGAACAATGGATCCCCAGAATGGAGAGTAAAGAAGACTGTAGTCAAGTGAAGAAATCAGTAAGTCATTGGTACCCACTGGAGATTACCAATCATGGTGAGACATTGTTCCAGGCTAGGATTTCATTATGGAACAACAATTATCAGCAGAGTAATGGCAGGATACGAAGTGTTGAAAAAGGTTCTTAAGGCTAGTGGGATTTTAATCTTACAAAATAAATTAAGAAACTTAATACAAATTATTTTCTTTCATAATCCTTTGTCAGTAGCAGAGAGCACCTTAGATCTAAATAGCTGGATGAAGGTGGGAATAAATCTAAAACAGAATTATGTTAAAGGGAAACCAGCTACTGTAATTTCCCTAACATCATGAGCATTAGTAAGAGTGGTACCAGTCCTATTATATGCATGAGAGTCCAATGAGGGCAACGAGAAGGAGCCATAATCTCCCTCACTACCATCAGCCTCTTCCTCAACCCAGCTATCATCAGGCATCAATAAGGAGAAAACAGAGGTTTTCCTGAGACTGCTCCTCCAATGAGTAAGTAAAAGGACAAAAGATGCTTCGTGGGTATGGGTTCTTGTTTTAAACAAGCAGCTTTGGAAGGTGAACTGCTGGCCTGGCTTATAATTAAAGATCAGCATGGCAATCAGATTCATGAACCCATCTCTTTTAGCACTTCTAAATAGCTTAGAGAAAACATTAAGGAAAACGGTGCTATGAGCCAATTATAAAAGAAATAATTGAGGTTTTGAGCAGACAACTTTTGAATGAACCCACGGGACTAGTCAATGCTAGCTCAAACCACTTTAGAGCCGAGCCTCCTTTGGAGGGCAGATATGATGAGTTGTGTGAACAAAAAGGCAAAAGGAACCAGGTGACATGGCAAGATATTATGATATGGAGCTGCTGTGCTCCAGGGGAAGAGTCCCCATTCTGACTACAAAAAGTAGATTTTGATCCCTAAGCCTATAATCAAATTTCATTGTGTGCCTTTAGGTCCTCGGACACAATTTCTCAGAGTTGAGCTTAACAGGGATCTTTCTGTAAATGTTCATAAAGGACCTTAGGAGCCATTTGTGGAATTTATTGATCATTTAACCCAGGCAGTTAAAAGACAAATTATTCACAATCAGTCTTCTGATATTTTATTTTTGCAACTGGCTTATCAAAACGCCAGTGTGGATTGCAGGCAGTTAGGTGAAAAGCAGCCACAGTGAGGGGCTCAAGTTTTTCAGATGTCTGTTACTGAAATGCATGGACACCCTGATCAATTTTCCTACATTCACAAATGGCTGGACTTAGTCCAGAACCTTCCTCCTTGGCTCTGGTCTTGTGCTGTTCACAGTCCTTCATCCAAGACCTCTCTGAGCCAGACTTCTTCTTTGCTCTGACACTCTGCTCCCTCTGTTCTTCCCCCCTCTGAGAAGTAGGAGAATCTCTTCACCCCTTACCCCCATCCTATAACCTTTCTGCTCCCCTAGATTCCCCTTCTGTCTTCTCATCCTCATTGCTTTTGGCCTCCCTGCCTGTTGATTCTCAACTACAGCCTAGACCAGAGGCAGCTGCCCCACGAAGGGAGGCACCACCCACATCTGGTAGCAAGCACTCAGTCTCATTTCTAGTCTATGTTCCCTTTTCTACTTCAGACCTGTACAACTGGAAGACTCAGAACCCACCCTTCTCTGAGAAACTCCAAGTTCTAACTTCGCTGATTGAGTCCATACTTTGGACTCACTGGCCCACCTGGGATGACTGTCAGCAGCTTCTCCTGACACTATTTACAGTTGAGTAAATGTACCAAATTAGGAGAGAGGCTACAAAGTTCCTTTTGGCCACAAAAAAACAGACCAGAGGATGAAGACAAAACTTTTTCTTTTACATTTTTATCTTTTTAATTGAATTTTATGTTTTGGGGTAAATGTGAAGAACATGCAACATTGTTGTATAGGTACATGTATGGCAGTGTGATTTGCTGCCTTCCTCCCCATCACCTATATCTGGCATTTCTCCTCATGTTATGTCTCCCCAGCTCCCAACCCCCCACTCACCCCTCCCTATTTTCCCCAAACAGACCCCAGTGTGTGATGCACACCTCCCTGTGTAAATATGTTCTCACTGTTCAATGCCTAAATATGAATGGGAACATGTAATGTTTGATTTTCTGTTCTTGTGTCAGTTTGCTGAGAATGATGGTTTCCAGGTTCACCCATGTCCCTATGAAGGACACAAACTCACCATTTTTGATGGCTGCATAATATTCCACAGTGTATATGTGCCAAATGTTCCCTGTCCAGCCTATCATCGATCGGCATTTGGGTTGGTTCCAGGCCTTTGCTATTGTAAACTGTGCTGCAATTAACATTTGTGTGCATGTGTCCTTAAAGTAAAACAACTTATAATCCTTTGAATATATACCCAGTAATGGGATTGCTGGGTCAAATGGAATTTCTATTTCTAGGTCCTTGAGAAATCACCACACTGTCTGTCACAATGGTTGAACTAATTTACACTTCCACCACCAATGTATAAGTGTTCCTATTTCTTCACATCCTCTCCAGCATCTGTTGTCTCCAGATTTTTCAATGATCGCCATTCTGACTGGCATGAGATGGTATCTCAATGTGGTTTTGATTTGCATTTCTCTAATGACCAGTGATGATGAGCATTTTTTCATATGTTTGTTGGCCTCATGTATGTCTTCTTTTGTAAAGTGTCTATTCATATCCTTCACCCACTTTTGAATGCGCTTGTTTGTTTTTTTCTTGTAAATCTGTTTTAGTTATTTGTAGATTCTGGAGATCAGCCGTTTGTCAGATGGGTAGATTGCAACATTTTTTTCCCCATTTTGTTGGTTGCTGAATCACCCAAATGACTGTTTCTTTTGTGTGCAGAAGCTGTGGAGTTTCATTGGGTCCCATTTGTCTGTTTTGGCTTTTGTTGTCAATGCTTTCGGTGTTTTGGTCATGAAGTCCTTGCCTATGCCTATGTCCTGAATGTTTCTGCCTAGATATTCTTCTAGGGTTTTTATGGTGTTAGGTCTCATGTTTAAGCCTTTAATCCATCTGGAGTTAATTTTAGTGTAAGGTGTCAGGAAGGGGTCCAGTTTCTGCTTTCTGTACATGGCTAGCCCTTTTCCCAAAACCATTTATTAAACAGCTGCTCCTTTTCCCATTGCTTGTTATGTGAGGTTTGTCAAAGAACTGATGGTTGTAGATGTGTTGTGCTGCCTCCGAGGCCTCTGATCTGTTCCATTGGTCTATATCTCTGTTTTATTACCAGTACTATGCTGTTTCGATTACTGGGCCTTATAGTATAGTTTGACGTGTGGTAGTGTGATGCCTCCCAGTTTGTTCTTTTTCCTTAGAATTGACTTGGCATGTGGGCTCTTTTTGATTCCCCAGGAAGTTTAAGGTGTTTTTTTTTCCAGATCTGTGAAGAAGGTAGTTGGTAGTTTGATGAGGATAGTATTGAATCTATAAATTAGTTTGGACAGTATGGCCATTTTCATGATATTGATTCTTTCTAACCATGAACATTGAATGATTGTCCATCAGTTTGTGTCCTCTCTTATTTCATTGAGAAGTGGTTTGTAGTTCTCCTTGAAGAGGTCCTTTATGTTCCTTGTTAGTTGTATTCCTAGGTATTTTATTCTTTTGGTAGCAATTGTGAATGGCCTTTTGTTCTTGATTTGGCCCTCTTTAAGTCTGTTATTGGTGTATAATAATGCTTGTGATTTTTGCACATTTATTTTGTATCCTGAGACTTTGCTAAGGTTGATTATCATTTTCAGGAGATTTTGGGCTGAGATGATGGGGTCTTCTAGATATACAATCATGTCTTCTGCAAATGGAGACAATTTGACCTCTTGATTTCCTATTTGAATATCCTTTATTTCTTTATCTTGCCTGAGTGTTCTGGCTAGAACTTCCAATAGTATATTGAATAGGAGTGGTGAAAGAGGGCATCCTTGTCTACAGCCAGATTTCAAAGGGAATGCTTCCTGCTTTTGCCCATTCAGTATGATATTGGCTGTTAGTTTGTTATAAATAGCTTTTATTATTTTGAGATACGTTCTGTCAATACCTAGTTTAATGAGGGTTTTTAGCATAAAGCACTGTTGAAATTTGTCAAATGCCTTCTCTGCATCAGTTGAGATAATCACGTGTTTTTTGTCTTTGGTTCTGTTTATGTGGTGAATTACATTTATAGACTTGTGTATGTTGAACCAGCCTTGCATCCCTGGGATGAATCCAACTTGATCCTGGTGGATAAACTTTTTGATGTGTTGTTGCAATCAATTTGCCAGTATTTTATTGAAGATTTTTGTGTATACGTTCATCATGGATGTTGGCCTGAAATTTTCTTTTCTTGCTGAGTCTCTGCCAGGTTTTGGTATTAGGATGATGTTGGTCTCATAAAATGATTTGAAAATGGTTCAATTTTTTTTGTATTGTTTGGAACAGTTTCAGAGGAAGTGGTACCAGCTCCTCTTTGTACTTCTGGTAGAATTCTGCTGTTAACCCATCTGGACCTGGGCTTTTCTTGGTTAGTAGGCTATTAATTGCTGCCTCAACATCAGCCCTTGTTATTAGTCTATTCAGGGTTTCAACTTCTTTCTGGTTTAGGTGGGAGAAGGTGCAAGTGTGCAGGAGTTTATTCATTTCTTTCAGGCTTGGTGGTTTATGTGCATAGAGTTGTTTGTAGTAATCTCAGATGGTAGTTTGTATTTCTGTGGAATCGGTGGTGATATACCCTTCATTGTTTGTTTTTTTTAATTGCATCTATGTGATTCTTCTCTCTTTGCTTTTTTATTAATGTGCCTCACAGTCTGTCCATGTGGTTGATCTTTAAACAAAACAAAACTCCTGTATTTATTGACTTTATGATGGGCTTTGTTTCTGTGACTCTATCTCCTTCAGTTCTGCTCTGATCTTAGTTATTTCTTGTCTTCTGCTAACTTTTAAGATTTTTGATCTTGCCTCTCTGGTTTTTCAATTTTGCTAATAGGGTGCCCATTTTAGTTCTTTCCTTGCTTCTCATGTGGGCATTTATTTCTATAAAATTTTCTCCAGACACTGTTTTAACTGTGTCCCAAAGATTCTGGGACATTGTGTCTTTATTCTCATTCATTCCCAAAAACATCTTTTATTTTTGCCTTCATTTCATTTATTGTCTAGTCAACATTGAGAAACCAGTTGTTCCATTTCCAAGAAATTATGTGGTTCTGTGCTACTTTCTTAGTCCTGAGTTCCAGTTTGATTGCACTGTGGTCTGAGAGACTATGTGTTATGATTTTTGATCTTTTGCATTAGGTGAGGACAGATATACTTCCAATTATGTGGTCAATATTATAGTGGGTGTGATGTGGCATAAGAAGAATGAATATTCTGTGGATTTGGGGTTACATAGGAAAATTTAATGCCATTTACATAAAAAGTGTTAAGACTATTTATACAAATTTTCAGAAATTTCTGGTAATAGCTATCAGAATTAGAAAAGTAAAATTAGGCTTCACACACACCCTCTACTAGAACACTGGACTATGATGACACCACCACTGCTGGAAACAATAGTTAAATCTGACATGCAACAGGAAAACAATGCACTAAATTGTTTTGGAAAAGCCATTCTACACTTCTCTGTTTAAAAAAAAATAAATAAGCATTATTAGAGATAAATTTTAAAAATCAGTTGATATGTGATACTTGATTTTCAAATTTAATAGCATCCTGATAAAGGCATGATTTCTTTCTTTTATTTGAATATCTTTCTACACATCCATGTTATAAAATCCAAGAAACAGCCAAGTCACCAGTGAACTCTTATCATGAATATACATATTACCCCTATAGTAAGCAGCTCATTTGAAAAGCACTGAGGCATCCAACAGTTATATAGATTATTTCATACAGAACAACACAGAGTTTGCTGTTACTAATACCAAATACCTATAGTCACTTAATGTCTGCCACACAACAATATAGTAGGAAGGTTTCTTTTGAAAATGACTTAAACTTGAGAAATTTTCTTTCTCTAAATCTAACTTTATTATTCCAAGAAGCTAAGATTTAGAGGCAAACAAATAAAATACCTTCCCTAATTGAAATTACTGATATCTTACTGGGCAGAGTAGAGGCTTTATATCTAAGTTCTTGACAGGCTGCTCCCATTGTTCAGAGATGGCATTGCTCAGGAAAAACACCTAGTGAGACAGTGTACCCACAGCTGCTGAGTTGAATTCGAACCAGTTTGAAATTATTGCTATCACCTTTTAAGTTATCTGTTATTGTCTTACATTGTTGCTTGCATTTTTCCTAAAATTCTCTTTTGTCTAATAAAATATCAGTGGTCTATCTTTTTCTGATAAATACATTTTAATTTTCTCTAAGCTTTATTTTTAATATTTCAATGTGTTTATTCCCAAGTAAAAGCAAATTGTTCTCAATATAATAAGAGAGTACTTTTTATTTTAAGACACAATTGTAAACATTTCATATTAAATATGGTTACTCTTTTCTGCATAATATCTGATTAGACAGTTTTTTATTGACCTTAGATTTTCCTTGTCTCTCTGCCCTTGCCTCATCTCTTTCTGCCTTTGTTTTTCTCTCCCTCTCTACACATGCCACCTGTTTTACTAACTGTATTGATTTTGTTTTCTTACTTCCATTTATTTCTCTTCCTGCTTTTGAAATTAACCACCATGTTTTACATTTTCTGTTCTTAATTGGAAGCACTCAGTTGAATTTTTTCCTAGAAAAGTAGAACGTATTTCTACACCACCTCCAAAAAAAGGAAGAAAAAACCTTTCATGGGTTTTATCCTTGGCATTTAATATTTGCTTAAGTTTTGTGATTTGAAAAATGGATCTTCATTAAATAAGATATGTGGAATAATAGTGTGTGTATATTTTATTTTTATATTTTTCCTCTTGCCTTTTCTATGCATTTTTGTCTTCTGGTGTTTCTTGTA
>NW_016108208.1:214993-218087 GCF_001604975.1 Cebus imitator | reverse complement strand
TCTCTTAAGGCATGAAACATTCATCAATGAATTAGCAAAGTTGTCTGTGATGTGGTAAAGCAATCCTAAATTTTTAAATGACAAGTTATTCTGAAGAGGGCAGTTTTATGTTAATCTTTTCAGGTTTTCAATAACTTAATTGTTGAATCTAGTATTATACGACAGTTTTGCTTTTGAAATAGTTTTATTTTGTAGGTAATATAAAGTGTCTGACCTGAGTCTTGAATATTATACAGGATAAAGATTGATATCTGAATCTTTCCTCCCTCAGTTTTAATTAAAATCACATTCTGAGTCAAATCCTAGTATCTGTGTGAAATGGATTTCTGTATTGACTCAAATATTACAGCTAAATGTCTAAACAGTCTTTTCCTTGACCAATGATTTAGGCAGGGAGCCCAGCTATATTGGACACAGAAATAGCCCTTTCCAGAGAATGTATGCAGCTTTACTACTCAATTGACTATTCCAATGAACTACCAAGTTTAGTATCAAATTAATATTTTTGGGGTCCAATACTCAGAATTCTTTTTTTCTCGATAGCTCAATGTCTTTAAATGTATTTGTTTAACTTTTGGCATATACTATATCTGGCATTTCTACCCATGTTATCCCTCCACATCCTCCCCTCCCTCCCCCAACCCCCAATGCCTCTCTGCTGGCCTGGGTCCAAGTGTTCTCATTGTTCAACAACCACCTATGTGTGAGAATATGCAGCGTTTGGCTTTCTGTTCTTTTGCCAGCTTGCTGAGAATGATGATTTCCATTTTCATCCAAGTCCCTACAAAGGGCACAAACTCATTGTTATGGCTGCATAGTATTCCATGGCGTATATGCACAGTTTCTTTGTCCAGTCTATCATTGATGGGTATTTCGATTGGTTCGAGATTTTTGCTATTGTACACAGGGGTGCAATGAACATGCGTGTGCATTTGTCTTCATAGTAGGATGATTTATAGTTCTTTGGGAATATGCCCAGTAATGAGATTGCTGGGTCAAATGGAATTTCTATTTCTAGATCCTTGAGGAATCATCACACTGTCTTCCACATTGGTTAAACTAATTTACACTCCCACTCACTGTGTAAGAGTGCTCCTATATCTCCACATCATCTAGAGCATTGTCTCCAGATTTTTTAATGATCACCATTCTAACTGACGAGATGGTATCTCAATGTGATTTTGATTTGCATTTCTTTAATGACCACTGATGATGGGCATATTTTCATATGTTTATTGGTCTCATATATGTGTCTTTTGAAAGGTATCTGTTCATATCCTTCACCCACTTTTGAATGGGGTTGCTTTTTTCTTGGGTATCTTTTATTTTTTTGTAGATTCTGGTTTTTAGCCTTTTGTCAGATGAGTAGATTGCAATTTTTTTTTTCTCATTCTGTTGGTTGCCAATTGGCTTTAATGATGATTTCTTTTGTTGTACAGAAACTCTGGAGTTTAATTAGATCCAGTTTGTCTATCCTCGCTTTTATTGCCATTGCTTTTGGTGGTTTAGTCATGAAGTCCTAGTCTATGCCTATGTCCTGGATAGTTTTTGCCTACGTTTTCTTATAGTGTTTTTATGGTGTTAGGTTTTATGTTTAAATATTTAATCCATCTGAAGTTAATTTTAGTGTAAGATGTCAGGTAGGGATCCACTTTCTGCTTTCTGCACATGGCTAGCCAGTTTTCCCAACACCATTTATTAAACATGGAGTCCTTTCCCCATTGCTTGTTTTTGTCAGGTTTGTCAAATGTCAGATGGTTGTAGATGTGTGGTGTTTCTTCTGGGGCCTCTGTTCTGTTCCATTGGTCTATGTCTTTGTTTTGGTACCAGTACCATGTTGTTTTGATTACTGTAGCCTTGTAGTATAGTTTGAAGTCTGGCAGCGTGATGCCTCTGGCTTTGTTCCTTTTTCTTAGATTGTCTTGGCTATGTGGGCTCTCTTGTAATTACATATGAAGTTTAAAGTGCTTTTTTCCAATTTTCTGAAGAAGGTCATTGGAGGCTTGATGGGGATAGCATTGAATCTATAGATTACTTTGGGTAGTATGACCATTTTCATGATATTAATTCTTCCTATCCATAAGCATGGAATGTTTTTCCATCTGTGTGTTTCTGCTCTTATTTCATTGAGCAGTGGTTTGTGGTTCTCCTTGAAGAGGTCCTTCACATCCTTTGTTGGTTGTATTCCTAGGTGTTTTATTCTCTTTGTAGCAATTGTGAATAGTAATTCGCTCTAGATTTGCCTCTCTGTTTGTCTGTTATTGATGTATAGAAATGCTTGTGATTTCTGCACATTGATTTTGGATTGTGAGGCTTTGCTGAAGTTGCTTATCAGTTTGAGAATATTTTGGCCTGAGACAATGGGATATTCTATATATACAATCATGTCATCTGCAAATAGAGACAGTTTGACTTCCTCTTCTTCTGATTGAATACCGTTTATTTCTTTATCTTGCCTGATTGCTCTGGCTAGAATTTCTGATACTGTATTGAATAGGAGTGGTGAGAGAGGGCATCCTTGTCTGGCACCTGATTTCAAAGGGAATCCTTCCAGCTTTTGTCCATTCAGCCTGATATTGGCTGTAGGTTGGTCATATATAGCTTTTATCATTTTATGATACATTCTGTCAATGCCTAGTTTATTGAGAGTTTTATGCATGAAGGGCTGTTGAATTTTATTGAAGGCCTCCTCTGCATCTATGGAGATAATCATTTGGTTTTTGCGTTAGGTTCTATTTGTGTGATGGATTGCATTTACGAATTTCTGCATGTTAAACCAGTCTTTATACCCAGGATGAAGCCTACTGCATCGTGATGGATAAGCTTTTTGATGTGCTGTTGCAATCTCTTTGCCAGTATTTTATTGAAGATTTTTGCATCAATGTTCCTCATGGATATTGCCATGAAGTTTTCCTTTTTAGTTCAATCTCTGCCTCGTTTTGGTATTAGGATGATGCTGGTCTCATAAAATGAGTTAGGGAGGATTCCCTCCTTTTGTATTGTTTGATGCAGTTTCAGAAGGAATGGAACCAGCTCCTCTTTGTATGTCTAATAGAATTTGGCTGTGAACCCATCTGGACCTGGGTTTTTTTTT
>NW_016108208.1:195273-214932 GCF_001604975.1 Cebus imitator | reverse complement strand
TGCTGCCTCTACTTCAGCCCTTGTTATTGGTCTATTCAGGGTTTCAACTTCCTCCTCGTTTAGTGTTGGTAGAGTACAACTGTCTAGGAATTTATCCAGTTCTTCTTGGTTTACTGGTTTATGTGCATAGAACTATTTGTAGTAATCTCTGATGGTTGTTTGTATTTCTGTGGGATCAGTGGTAATATCCTCTTTATCATTTCTTATTGCCTCCATTTGATTATTCTCCCTTTTCTTTTTTATTTATCTGGCTAGTGGTCTATTTTGTTGATCTTTTCAATAAACCAGTTCCTGGATTTGTTGATGTTTTGAAGAGTTTTTTGTGACTCTATCTCCTTCAGTTTTGCTTTGATCTTAGTTATCTCTTGTCTTCTGCTAGCTTGTGATTTTTTTTGTTCTTCCTCTAGCTCTTTCAATTTTGATGATAGTGTGTCAATTTTAGGTTTTTCCTTCCTTCTCATGTGGGCACTTATTGCTATAAATTTTCCTCTTGACACTGCTTTAAAGGTGTCCCAGAGATTCTGGTAAGTTGTGTCTTCATTCTCATTAGTTTCAAAGAACACATTTGTTTCTGTCTTCATTTCATTGTTTATCCAGTCAACACTCCAGAAGCAAGTTGTTAAGCTTCCAAGTGTTTGCGCGGGCTTGAGTGTGTTTCTTAATACTGAAATCTAGTCTGATTGCACTGTGGCCTGGTAGACTGTTTGTTACAACTTCTGTTCTTTTGCATTTGCTGAGGAGTGATTTGCTTCCAATGATGTGGTCTATTTTAGAGTAAGTGCAATATGGGGCTGAGGAATATGTATACTCTCTAGATTTGAAGTGAAGCATTCTGTATATGTCTATTAGATCCTCCTGGTCCAGCTCTGCATTCAAGTCCTGGATATCGTTGATAATTTTCTGTCTTGTTGATTTGTCTAATATTGAAAGTTGAGTGTCGAAGTCTTCCGCTATTATTGTGTGGGAGTCTAAATCTCAGTTTAGTTCATTAAGAAATTGCTTTATGTATCTGGATGCTCCTGTGTTGGGTGCATATATATTTAGGAGAGTTAGCTCTTCTTGTCAGATTGATCCTTTTACCATAATGTAATGTCCTTCTTTGTCTCTTTTGATATTTGTTGGTTTGAAGTCCATTTTGTCAGAGACTAGGATTGAAAGCCCTGCTTTTATTTTGTTCTCCATTTGCTTGATAAATTGTTCATCACTTTATTTTGAGACTATGTGTGTCTTTGTATGTTAGATGAGTTTCCTGAATATGGCATACTGATGGGTTTTGGCATTTTATTCAGTTTCCCAGTCTATGTCTTTTGATTGTGGTGTCTAGGCTGTTTACATTCAATGTTACTATTGTTATGTGTGAATTTGATCCTGCCATTTTGTTACTGGCTGGTTTTCTTTCCTATTACTTGGCTCATTTTATTTATTGCATTTTTGGTCTTTGCCCACTGGTTTGCTTTTTCAGTAACTGGTACTTGTTCCTTTCCCTGCTTTGTATTTCTTTCAGGAGCTTTTGTAGGGCAGGTCTGGTGGTGACCAAATCTCTCAGTAATTGCCTTTCCATAAAGTATTTTATTTCTCCTTCACTTATGAAGCTTAGTTTGGCTGGATATGAGACTCTGAGCTGAAAGATCTTGTCTTTAAGGATGTTGAATATTGGCCCCCACTCTCTTCTGGCTGCCAATGTTTTTGCCAAGAGATCTGCTGTGATTCTGATTAGCTTCTCTTTGTGGGTGACCTGAGCTTTCTCTCTGGCTGCCCTTAGCATTTTTTCCTTCATTTCACCCCTGGTGCATCTGACAATTATGTCCCATGGGGTTATTATTCTTGAGGAATGTCTTTGTTGGAGTTGTCTGTATTTCTTGAATTTGAAAATTGGCCTGCCTTGCTAGGCTTAGGAAGTTCTCCTGGAGGATATCCTGGAGCCTGTTTTGCATCTTGGATTCATTCTCCCCATCATATCCAGGTACACCGATCAACAGTAGGTTAGGTCTTTTCACATAATCCCCTTATTTCTTGGGGGCTTTGTTCATATTTCTTTCACTCCTTTTACTCGTCTTGACTTCTCCTTTTATTTCATTGAGTTGATCTTCTATCTCTGAGATCATTTCAGCTATTAAAACTTGTGTTTGTTTCACGTAGTTCTCTTGCTGTGTTTTTCAACTCCATCAAGTCATTTATGTTCTTCTTTAAGCTGGTTATTCTAGTTAGCATTTCATCTAATCTTTTTTCAAGGTTTCTGGTTTCTTTGCATTGAGTTAGAATGTGTTCCTTTAGCTCAGAATCTTGTTATTATCCACCTTCTGAAGCCTGTTTCTGTCAATTTGTCTCACTTCTTCTCAGTCATGATGTGATCCTGTGTTGTTGAGGAGTTGTGATCCCTTGAAGAAGAGGTGTTTCTGGTCTTTGATGGTTTCATCTTTTTTGTGCTGATTTTTTTTCCCATCTTTGAGGGTTTACCTGGCTCTGTTGTCAGGGAGCTTCTTGATGAGGTCATCTGTCTGCCTGTGGAAATGCTACTGGGCTTCTAGGGACTCCTTCAGGTTATAGGGAAGCTACCTGCATCTTTTTTGTTTATACTGGGAGATTAGGACCACCCCCTATGCTGACCTGTAGGCACTGCTGGGTTGTCAAGAACACTGTCCCATTGCTAAGTAGGCTTCTTGTGTTTTCTGTTAAAAAATATAGCCCAGCCCCACCCCTCTAATATTGGGTTGTGCCCTTCCTCTACTGGGCTTGGTCATTCAGGGTTCAGCTCAGACTGTGGCACTGACGGCGTAACCCACTAGAGTCAGAGTTTCACCCCTCTGGGGTTTGTGGGGGAGGTTGGGGACCCACTCAGCAGCACCCTGTCATCTCCCACTTTCAGCTTCCTCTCTCTCCACTCATTGGGTAGGGACCCACCCAGATGCTCCCATTTACAGCTCCCTCTCTCTCTGAGCAGGGGTAGGGGTCAATAGCTGAGTCCTCAGGTACTCCCCTCCACCTTTTGGGCTTATGCATCTGTTCAGTTCTGTGTGTCAATCCAGGACATCATCCTGGATTAGTATTCATCTCCATGCTTGTAATTCCGAGTGCTTGACTGGAAAAGATCCTCTGTTCTGTGTATTGCTGAGGCTTTGGGGGAATGGCTGTATCTGAACTGAAGTGCCAGAGGGGGAACCTTTGACTCATTAGTCAGATGCACTTTCTGGGTGAAGCAGCACCCCTCCCCATCTCAGTCTGCTCTGAGTGGGTTTTTCTGACTGTCTTACCAGACCCATTGAAATGCACCTGGTAACTTGGTTGGGATTAGGAGATCTCTGGATTTCTGTATCTCTCTTGCTGAGTGTTATGTGCTGGAGCTGCATCTATTCAGCCATCTTGGATGCCATAGCTCAATTTTTTAAAATAGAATTTTTGTCTTGCACTTATAATCTCTGCCTTTCATAAGAGTTAATTTTGCAAATGTTTGCTTTGCTCCAGAAAACTAGAAATAAGTGCTGCATTTCTATTAAATTATTTGTTACTTAACAAAATAACCTATGAGAAAGGCACTATTACCATATCCCTTCTGCATTTGAAGATGTTTTTATTTTTGTTTATATTTTCTGGAAGCATTGCCACTTCTTTCCCCCAAGCATATGGCAGGTATTTTATATTTTCTTCATTGACCTATATTATACATATTCTATAAATCATTGTCTAATTCACATAAATTGTAAAGACATCTTAACGATTATTTAAATTTGTGAAGGCTTTATTCTATAAAATCACTTCAGGTAAATTTTGTCTTTTTTCTCTCTAATTATATCTTCTCAGGTATTGCTTTATGAAATTTGTTTTACATGACACATTAAAAGCATTCTTCAAAATTTCCCTTTCTAGACATTCCAGTTGCAATTCAACACCAGTCTTTTATCTAAAACACCACAGATATAACAACAAGAAACAAAGACAGACTCTCAAAGATAGAAAGAGGAAGAGAGTTTGTCTAGGGAGTATAAGATTTGAAGAGTGATAATATGGTAGATTTATTGAGTTTCATGTATCCCAGGCGATGGACTGTAGAAACTTCAATGCAGAATCTCCAAGAGGCACAGACAAAAAAGGGTTTCACTGAAGTCCTGTTTTCTCCCAGGACAGGGTAAGCTAATCACACACAACCACATAGAACTCTTCTAGAGGGAATAACCAAGCTACTCTGGATAAACACCACAGAAATAACTCCTACTGCAGATTCTGTGGAAACATGTACAGGACAATCTTCTCTTTGTCCAGTGATGCTGTGATTTCTTATGAAGACAGAGTAGGCAGCTAATTTTCCATCACTTGCCCAGAGGAAAGCAAAGGGCCACATTCTAATACCCTAACAATGTCTTCTCAGTTCAGCAGCAAGCTGACCATCCAGGTTCACACAACAACAATAGTTTTTAAAGATCCAGCGTGAAGGAGGATGTATTGCACTATGATTTTGGCCTGCCCTCCCTACTGTCTGGCTCTATCCTCTCAGGAGGCTTCAATGGGGACTTAAGCATCTACCACCATGCAACCTCTTATGCATTGAATAGTTGAAGTCAATCTAAACTAGTTAGCACTCTGCTGTTTCCCCACTTTACAGGTCAGCAGGTCCACAAATTAGCAACTGTGCAATCTACACCTGCTTCAAAAAAACAAGAAATGTTTTTATATACATTAAAACAAAGAATACAGGTATGGGATCTTGGTGCTGAAACCTATAAAACATTGGTGAAAGAAATCAAAGTAGAAATAAATGGAAATGCACTGCGTTCATGGATGGCAAGTCTCAATATATTGTGTTAATTTTTCCCCAGCTTGATCTATATATTTCATACAATTTATCTCAAAATCTAAGCAAGAATTTTTGCAGATAAAGCAAACTTAGTTTCTAGGATAGCTCAGAAAATCTTCAAGAAGTTTATAGTGTGAGGAATCTATCAACAATATTTCAGAGAGTTATTACACAGCTAAAGTAATCAAGACAATTTGGTAGTGGCATAACAGTTGATTCATACAAAAAAAAAGTGTAGCAGAAGAGAAAGCCCAGGAATAGAGCAACACTGGTGTGGGTATGACCAAGCGAAAGGGGACAAAGCTGGCAAACACAAATCAGTGGAGGAACAATAGTCTTTCAACAGATGGTGGTAGAGCAAGTGGAAATCTGTAGGTTACCAGAAAAAAAAAAATCCTTAACATAAATCTTACCCTACAGAAATTAACTCAAAATTACTTATAACTTGAATTTAATATAAAATTATGACACTTTCTGTAAAACTTTTTCAGAAGAAAAATATGAATCCTAAAGAAATCTTAAGCCTTTTAGGTGTAGCAAAATGTTATGGTATGTGATGTCAAAAGTATAGTCCATAAAAGCAAACCTGATAAACTGTGTAAAATCAAAGTTAAAAACTGCACTGTGAAAAACTAAAGCAGAGACTGTAAAGCAATTCTGTTATGGAAAGCAGTACCCTTCCTGATAACAGCTGGAGACAATAGGAAGACCACCTGCAGAGAGAGAGCATTACCTTCTCTGCTGAGAGAAGCAGCTGCAACAGAGAGTTTCAGAGACTTGCAGAGATATTCAAATTATTTTGCTTACAGAGAGAAGCCACCTTCTCTAGGTCCTCCTCTCTGCTAAGAGCTGAACACTTCATGGGAGGAAGTGCCTGTAGAGAGAAGCTACCCACTTTTCTGAGCTCTTTTAACACTAAATAGAACTCTTTTTTATTTTTACCCTTCACTTGCATGTGTACCTCATTTTTCCTGCATGCCGAACACAAAATAAGGCAAAAGTGCCATGGGCACAGAGATTTTTAGTCAAAAAAAGAAATCTACTCTGCAGTTATTCTGTAATAATAGTGCTGACATTTCTGTGTTGATATTTATTATGTTGTTTCATTGAAGGGCAAGACTTTCTTTTTCTTGAGAAGATAAGAGATTTATATTTGAAAGTTAAATATTTGGGGCACTGTTAGGAGACTCTGGACTTTATTATGACATTTTATTTTGCATTTGTAACTAGCTTGTCTGATGACACCTGACAGATGAAAGGGTGTGCTTGTCAAGTAGGGGCATGATTCCAAATTTGCTTCTTCACTCTCTTTGACACTGAGGGCAGGGCTCCTCATTATTGATAAATGAATATGCAGACTCAAGCTTCACCCTAAGCCTTGCTTATACCTCCCTGGCTAGAAGGGGAAGATTATTTTATTACCACATGTCAGGGTTGAAAACATTAGCTCTATATACTACTTTCTCTAATTCCATTCCAGAACTGGGTTAGGGTGCTACATTGCTCCCTGGTGCAATCAACTTTCTCACTTGGACTTTTTATCTTGGCTAGGTTTTTGTCTTGCTGTGTTCTGCATTGTATTGTGTGGCTAATGTAGGATGGCTATGAAATATAATATTATTGTCTTATGTACATTTTGTATTCCTGTGGCAATTAAAATTGGGCTTTTTGGGAAAATTTTTGTCTGTGACTCTTTACATTTTGGGATACCATCTCCTTCAAGGTCAAGTCTGTGAAATCAACAGACAAAGACTATACAGGAAATTCAAACATCTTATCACTTGCTAGGTCTTAAGCTTCTCTCCAGTTTATCCCCTTTCAGATGCTTATGTTGGCTTCCTATATAACATGCAGGAATATTAAATCTATTTATGGGAGAGGGTAAAGCACATCTGCTCCATCTACTTTATCATGTAAGTGATGACTCAAGATGCAGAACATTCATGTTGTTCCTTTTGGGCAGCAAATTTGAAGTCATATTTTGCTGTTGAAAGAGTTTAAGCTAGTTTAACATAAATAGAGACTATTTACAAAGATATAGCATTGAACAGATATTCTAATCATGCTGGCTATTACATGTTTTACATTCACTTTACTTCTTTTTCCTTCATCACCTGCCTGTCCTCCTCCCAGTACTCATTTTTTTGTTGCTGTTTTTGTTGTTGTTGTTTGTTTGTTTGACACTTGCCTTATTCTGGCCTTAACCTTATGATATTGTAGTTCACATTTTAACCTGTCTGATTATCCTTCATTACTTTATCCTACCTTTTCTAAAATGTCATTTTCTTTTTTTCTTGTTATCCCATTCTTCACCCCAGTTCATCTTTTCATGTTTTATTATTTTATGCATCAGCCTGTTTTTGCCATTGATTCTTTTGTGATATAGCCTTAGCCTGTCTCCCAGCCAAAAGTGCAGTGACAATGTCTTGGCTTACTGCTACTTCTGCCTCCAAGATTTAAGTGATTCTCCTGCCTCAGCCTCCTAACCAGCTTGGATTACATGGGCCCACCACCATGCATGGCTGATTATTGAAGTTTTTAGAAGGATGGGGTTTCATATCTCTTTAAAAAATGCAACTGGGCTGGTCTCAAACTCTCGACCTCATGTGATCCACCAGCCCCAGGCTTCCAAAGTTCTGGGATTAAAGGTGTGAGGCAGGCCTGGATAAATTTCTTTAACATTATTCATATTCAGTATTTAACCTTGCCTATCAGACCACCCTCTGAAAATACAGTTTGAGAACTAAAATGTGGTATCTATCTTAACAGCATGTATACATAGGTGAAAGGACCATTGTGTTGTGTCAGGGCATCCCAGGATAAGAAATCAGGATTTCCCATGTGGATCATTGATTCCACTTGAAAATAAATGCATATGGTAGAATGAGATCAGTCGGTCTCTAGTATGAGGAATCTGATTGTCCAAATCCATATCCCATTTCAACCCCAGCTATCCTAGAAAACTGAATGATGAGTCCTGTCAAGCCTTAGCTTGTGAAACCAGCAGTTGTATAATATATCAAATTCACCATTAATGCTGCTTCTGAAAAGTTATGCAGCAAATATCCCAGTGTAACTCATTTCAGCACAGTGGCTGGAAATCTCTGCTGCAAAAAAGTGAGAGTGGTAATCATACAGCTAGTTGATTCAGACAAGGGCCTGTTAATCAAGCAGAAAGTAAAAAAGAAATTTTAGAAGAAGCAGGGGAAAATTATAAATAGACAAAAAAAAAGGTGTGACAGTTGAAATGATAACCACTGACACTAATTTCAGTAAGACAAAATTATTGCATCTCTGGTTAACACCAGTGTTATCTTTACTTTAAAGAGAAGTTGTGATGAAGAACAAAGAGTAAAATGTAATACCACAACACTATAAATGTTTGCTTTAGACAATTTAAAAAATGTTATTATTTTAAGTCCAGTGTTATGTGTGTGCTTGTGTGTGTATATATATGCATATATGTATGTGTGTGTGTGCTTGTGTATATAATTCACCTACTTATATGTGTGTGCATATATATCACCTACATGTATGTGTGTGTATGTATATATATTTATATATGTATATATACACACGTACATATATGTACCAGATACTGTGTTACATCAGTGCTGAATGTTTAAGACAGACAGACAAGAAAACTAATGTGTTAGAAAAGCACCTCCTGGAAACAGTAATGTCTGTGCCTTAGAAGTCTTAATCTGGCAAACAGGGAGAGAAACTTTTATCACCAGGAAAGAAAGGAGGCCACAGGATGGGAGAGGACATGGCTGAAAGTGAAGTTGTCTGACTGTTGCTCCAAATGGGCCATGCTGATACAGAAAGACATAAAACTGAAAGGCAGAGAATATCAGGTCTTGAAGAGATTTGTTCAGCCATGCTGCAGTTCTAGTTTCAGAATCTAGAAGATATTAAATGCCAACAAAAGCAATTAAAACTGACTTTCAATGGAGGATGAAAACCATGTGATGAAAATGTGCACTAGAAGGCAGGTATACTAGTTCAAACCTATAGTCCCAGCACTTTCAGAGGTGAAGGTGGCCAAATCACCTGAGTCCACGTGCTCAATACCAGCCTTGCCAATATCAAAAATTAGCCAATCGTTAGTGCACATCTAGTCCCACATGCTCAGGAGACTGACACACAAAAATTGCTTGAAACCAGAGATTGAGCTTGTAGAGAGTTGAGATTGTGCCACTGCATTCTGGCCTGGGCAATACAGCAAGACTCTGTCTCAGGGAAGAAAAACAAGACAAGAAGAGAAGAAGAAAAGAAAGAAGAAAGAAGAAAGAAAGAAAGAAAGAAAGAAGAAGAAGAAGAAGAAGAAGAAGAAGAAGAAGAAGAAGAAGAAGAAGAAGAAAAAAAAGAAGGAGAAGAAGAAGAAGGAGGAGGAGGAGGAGAAGAAGAAGAGGAATAGGAGGATGATGAAGAGGAAGAGGAAGAGAAGAAGAAGAAGAAAGAAGAAAGAAGAAGAAAGAAGAAGTAGAAGAAGAAGAAGAGGAGGAGGAAGAAGAAGAAGAAGAAGAAGAAGAAGAAGAAGAAGAAGAAGAAGAAGAAGGAGAAGAAGAAGAAGAAAGGGGAAGAAGAAGAAAAAGAAGAAGAAAGAGGAAGAGGAAGAAGAAAAGGGAGGAGGAGGAGAAGAAAATAATGTGCTTTAGAAAACACGAAAAAGGATTCCTGCAGGAAGAAATTAAAGACATAAATTTGCTGGAATGCTTTGATGGAAGATAAAAAACTGTCTATCACTAATGCCAAGTGTAAAATTACACCATGTTCTGACAGTGATGTCATCCATGTGCATAATATTATGTGAAATTTATTACTCAAGCAATGACACACACAATTGTGATCATAGTTACCAAACTTGCTAGATATGAACTATAATGAAAAATTTCTTTGTCTACTATAATCTAAGCTTAAGATAGTGAGGGAAAGTAATTGAGAATACACTGAACTCTATAGTGTGTTTTAATCCTTTTCTAGATTTTCTGTTCATACATGTTTGTGTATGTGTCTGTGTGTGTGTGTCTGTGCTTGTGAGTATAGTCCCTTATGCCATCCAAATTTAGGCCCTCATTTAATGAAGGCCAGACTAATTGAGAAGTCACTTATTACTTTTTACTATTTCCACTTTATTCATTTTCCCTCACCTGCTGCCCTGGTTTTGAATGTCCTCTCCAAATTTCACATAGAAATTCTGTGGCCATTGTGATAATAACGGGAGGTGGGAGTTTTAAGAGGTGTTTAGCCATGAGGACACACTCTCATAACTGGATTTTTTACTTTATCTGGAGAACATGTTAGCTTTTGTGTGAGTGGGCTTTGAATCAAAGGATGAGATTGGGCTTGATTTTCTGTTCACCACATGTCCGTCACTGTATGATGCTTGCTTGCCATCTTGAAACACAGAAAGCCTCACCAGATGCAGCCCCTTGGACTGCAGCCCCTTCCCAGCCTTCAGCACCATGAGCAAAATAAGTCTTTTTCCAAATTACCCAGTTGGTGGCATTGGGTTGTTGCAGCAGAAAATTGACTAAAACACTTTGTTATTTCTTTCTCTTTCAATAGCTAAACTAACTTAACAAGGAACAGGGCAAAGTAATTGTCAAATAATCAAAGAGCTGTGTGTGTATACACACACACACATACAAAATATAGCCAATATATTTTTAAGAGCTAATACAATAGCCTACCACTGAAATGAAACAGGATTTCACTCTTAACCATATGTTCAGAAATAAAGCAAAAGCAACCATAAGGGTAAACATGTAATTTTATTGTTCAGTGAAATAATTGCCTTAATTGTAAAAGTGTTTTTCAATGTAAATTTTTAGTCTCTACTGTCATGCATAATATGATACTCTTTTGGTGGAATATCAGTTGTAATTAGAGTGATATTTGCCAAGTGATGATGGTTGAAAAGCTGGCTTGAAACAAGAGGCAGCAGATGTATCTGCTATCATGGGCACCAGCAACCACAGGTTCTCTGTTGGTAGCAGATTACGTTAAGAAGCCTCATTGACTGACACATCAGGATATCTGCTTGGAAAAGTTGATGTTTCCACTATAAACCCCAAAAGACTATCAATCTGATATTGAGAAATTGTGGTTGTAACACAATTCAAAATGTGGTCATTTGCTTGTATATAGGTGAGATTGCATATGAATATTGGCCTACTGATTTAAGATAGCATTTGATTTGTTGTGATTTGTTCTGATGGTCCAACTGAGGTTGGAGATGGAGTAGAAGGAAAACCACTTCTAATTGTGTCAGATGAACTAGTAGTTCTCTGGCTGTCAGAAGATTTTCTTATAAGAGGCATATTTAAATGCGTAGAGATTGAAAATAAACTTTCTCCACTAGTTTCAGCAATTAATCCAGAATTATGATTATTTGTGTTAACACCTGCTCTAAAGTGCTTCTTGTTGAAATCTTCAGTGAATAAAGTACACACAAGAGAAGCATTTCTAATCCCAATTCTTCTTTTCAATTTTGCGGGATGGCCATGTTTAAAATTTGGATTACAATGGAATTTTAACTAAAACCAAAGGAGAAATTAATTCAGTGCCATTTTAAACTAAGAGACAAGTGACAATAACATAAAATCTCATATTTCTGTCTTATCACACAAAGTTAATGTCATCAAATAATGCATGAACATTGTTTACTCTTTGTAGGAATGTGCTCTTTTGAGGGAAGACACATTCAAGCTCTTAAACCAAGTGAAAACATGTTACATATTAATAATAACATTTCATTATTGGCTTTGGTAACTTTTATTGGAGTTTATCAGTAGGATTCAAAGTTATTACAAAATTTATTAAAACCCTGCAAGTTTAATGCTGAAGCTGCCCCCAATACTTTGGAAGACTTAAATGATTTTTACTTCAATATTTTATATAATTTTAAAAATCTAGACTTGATGCATGTATAAACATATTTACTAACTTACAAACTCAAATTAAATATGTACTTTACATAAAGTGGTCACTGGCATATTTTAAATACCTTGCTTAAAACAGAGACTTCTTTTTCTTCTGCCAGAAAGTCTGCTAGAAAAGCAGGTCTTTAAAAATTCTGTTGAATTTTACTGAATCCATAGAAGTTGAGCTGACAAACTGAGCTTTCTATATTGTCAGTTTTAAATATTCTGTAAGGATGCTTTCTTTACAGAATTTCTTTCTTGAGAAGCTCTTCACGAATCACTATGCAAGTTTCACAACATGTGACTAATTTTTGGGTTTTTAGTAGAGATGGGGTTTTGCCAAGTTGGCCAAGATTCTCTCCATCCCTTGACGTTGTGATCCACCCACCTCCACCTCCCAAACTGCTGGGATTACAGGCATAAGCCATGGCTCCCAGCCTAAATTTTCTTGTTATAAAATTTGAGAGTCAGGATTTCTCTGAGGTCATGTAATAGAATTAATATTATACATATTGTGTGAGCACAAAGAATAGGAATAACACATTAGAAAATTTTTAGCTGAATTTGTTAAATAAACTAAGAAAACTGAAGAGTGACAATGAGTAGAATTATTTGCTACTTTGTTAGGCCCAGCTCATCTAGCTCGTGAAGTTGCATTTTTTGGGAAAGAACTGCAGAAAATGTCATTGCAGCTGAGCATGAAGAGTTTGAAATCCACAAGCAAGATCTCCAAAAACAACTGCAAGATGAAGTGAGTACTGGTTTTTGCCACTTCCAGTATGATATCAGTACACTTTATTGATATGTAAACTTGGTATAAGTAACATCAGTGTAAATCAGATCTATTTTACCATCAAACGTTACTCACCCAAATATGCAAAACAAGCTCTTTCTCATCTAAGAATATTCTCTAGTTATAATATGACCTTATATTTATAATAGTAATAAAATTGGCAAGAAAGCAAACACATTAAACATAAAATTCTGGAATGCCTGATTGTACCCACTGTTATATCTTGATGTTCAGTCTGAAGAATATTGCAAACAGTTGCTCTGTCTTTTGACTCCATGATCTGGAATTATTTGATATTACTGAAGCAGTTGGTAAAAGACTTGTCTGTGTGTTCTGTTTGTGCTTTTTTTTTCTTTTTTAATTTAAATAGGGTCTCTGTTGTTTAGTGGCATGAATGTTCTTGCAACTGGCAGAACAAAATGATTGCAAACAAAATAAGAGACCTTTTTATTTTTGAAGCAAACTGTGATTTGTTTTACATTGGCTTATTTTTCTATTCTCAATCTGCTCAGATTGAACATCTGCACAGCTGAAGACCCAGATACTGGATTGCAAACCTTTGGTAAAGAGGATAACTATTCAAGTTCATGATTTAAATTGCAACAGAAGCAAACTCAGACAAGTTAGAGACATTTTTTAACCCATAAATATCCCTGTGTGTATAAAGCTTATGCTGCATGTGAAAATGTAATGATCATAATTTATTGAATACAAAGTAATTATTGTATTAGGAGAAAATTCATAGAAATAAGTGTCATGTTAGAAGTAAACCTCCCTATCCTATTTTGTAATACCATTGGGAACATCAGCAAAGTGACTTATTTCATAGGCGCCTCATAGTTTTGGAGAGCCTCATGTCCCAAATAGAAAAGCTGTAGTGGTGACCTAGAAGCCCACATTCATCTTTGGATTTCCATTCTTATTTGTTACACCAATGTTAAAAGCAATTTAGTAGTTTTATGAATTCCTTGTTAGGCAGATATTTACATACATGGAAGAAGCTGGGTGGTTTAGCAGAAAGAACATTGCCCTCAGAATCAGAAAACTGCTCCTCTTTTGGACACAAATTTTGAAGTTAGTTGTTTGGTCTTGCACATGTTATATTAACTTCCTTGGGACTATGTTTTGTCATTTGTAATTGAAGCAATAATACCTATTGAGCCATGATAAAAAATATAAAATGAGATCTGTTTCAGTCCAGTGACTGGGACATTAAAAACCACTCTAGAAATTGTTACTGGTGTTATTTTATTATTGCATCTTCACTGTGGATGCATCTCTGCCCTTTCTACTTTATAGGAATAATATTGAAGGTTACATTCTTTCTTCTTCACTTGTTTCAAAGCTCAAAGAAAATGTGCATGTGTGACTACTTCAATTGGCTGCTCATACTTGTTCCACACTTTCCTTGCTCACTTTTCAGTCTTGCATAATCAGCCTCTTGTTCTTTTCTACCAACATGTTACCTATTTTTATCTGTTTATTCATTTATGCTTTCTTTTCCTTTCCTCATTTCTTTCTGTTCTGTTTGTGAAAGTTCTCACATTGAAATTATAGCAGTCTCACAAATATAAAAAATATTTGAATGAAGATAGAACCCTTTTTTGTGTATGTGTTTTGGAACCAAAGCTTTTATTTATTTCTTGTAGCATCATAGGGACGCATTGCAGGACAGTGAGGAACACACACTGGCTTTGCATTGGAGAAACCAATGAGTTCTTGGATTTACTCAGTTTTATTCCCCCACCTATAAAGGGGGAGCAATGAGAGTTCCCTTATCACTGTGTTATTGTGAATGCAGAACTTCTCTTCCTTGTCCAAAAGCTGACACAATGTGCTGTGGAGTTGGGAATAGTTCTGAATCCTTTAGTGAAAATCATTAATTATTTTGCAGTCAGTTGTAGAAATACTTATTCTGGGATAAGAAAAATATTAAATGTTCTTATGTCAGTTCAGGTCAAAGTTTTCAACCTAATGAGTTTTTGTCTGGTTAGGCTTTGACACCAAATAACTTAAAATGTTTGTTTCTCAGAGCTTGTAGATTTGAAAATTGTGCATAACAAATTTTGTAATTATACCATACTATAAAAGACATATGTACATCAACCTGGGAGGAAATTTGAGCACTTACCACCAGTTGGCACACTGTATCTTTACACAGCAGTATGGTTGGGTGTATGTTTTCTGTCTCCCAACTCTAATTGTAAGCTCCAGGAGGACAGCGATTTTGGCTGTTTTATTTAAGGCTGTATTCCTAGCACTTGAGTGCCTGTCATTTATCAAGGACTGAATACATATTTGTTGGCAGGGAGATCCAAGATGGTCAAATACGAAAAGGCCTGGAGTGCAGTTCCCAGCAAAAACAACACATGGAGTGAGTGATCACTGCATTTCCAAATAAGTTTTTACTGGCAACACACTAGAAGTTTCCCAGGTGGAAAAGCACCTCGAGTTTCCAGCACAGCTGTTTTAGCCAGCATCATGGGTTTCTGAACAGAAAACTTACACAAATCTGGGTGGCCATTTCAGCATATGCCTGGAATGTCTGGGAGAGAGAGCCACACATTCAACTGAAAAGGAGGGGGCTGAAAAGGTAGCCAGGCAATTCTGATCAGTGGGTCCCATCCCACAAAGAAAAGCAATCTGAAACGCTCTGGATTGAGAGTTTTGCACCAGCATAGCTGGACCCCATATGGCTCAGCTCAGGGGGGGGGGAGAAAGGGGATTTGCCATTATCAAAGCAGTCCACCTCTACCAAGGCAATCAGCCATTACTGAGGCAGTGTGCCATTACTGAGGCAGACTCCCATTACCATGGCAGTTTTAACTGTTCCTATGTAAACAAAACCACAAGGAAGTTTACACAGAGCTGGGCAGAATCCATGGCAGCTCAGCAATGCCTCTCTTGGAAGACTGTAATTAGACCACCTCCTTGCTTGTCATGGCAACTCTGAAAATAGACATTAGCACATCAGGAACTTATAAATAAAGCTCTCCTTCCTAGAACAGAGCACCTGGGAGAAGAGGTCGTTATGAGTTATGCTGCAGCAAATGTAAATGTACCTTCCCAGCATCTCTGAAGGGAACAACAGAGCTCCCAGCAGAACACATGAGTTTCTATAAGGGACAGATTGTCTACTCAAGTGGCACCCTGACCCTCGTATATCCAGAGAGACACCTAGGAAAGAAGGGCTCAGGCTGACATTTGGCAGAAGAAGAAACCAGCAGCCACCCTTACTGTTCTGCATCACCTGCAGGTGATCTTCAGGCAAGAAGAGTATGGAGTGGACCTCCAGCACTTCTGAAGCAGAGGAGCCTCTCAGAAGGAAAACTAAAAAACAGAAAGAAATAAATTGAACATCAACAAAAAGGACGTCTACTCAGAGACCACATTTGAAAGTCAACAACTACAAAGCTACAGGTCGATAAATCCATGAAGGTGGAAAGAAGCTAGTGCAGAAAGGATAAAAACACCAAAAACCAGAACACCTCTCCTCCAAGGGATCACAACTTCTTACCAGAAAGGGAACAAAGCTGGATGGAGAATGAGTATGAGGAATTGACAGAAAGAGGCCTCAGAAAGTGGGTAAGAAAATTCTCTGAGCAAAAAGAACATGTTCTAAGCCAAAGCAAATAAACTAACCTTGAAAAAAGACTAGATGAAATGCTAATGAGAATAAGCAGCTTATAGAAGAATATAAATGACTTGATGGAGCTGAAAAACACAGCACCAGAACTTTGCAAAGCCTACACAAGTTTCAGTAGCTGAATTGACCAAACAGGAAAAAGGTATCAGAAATTGAAGATCAACACAATGAAATAAAACAAGAATGCAATATTAGAGAAAAAATAGTGAAAGTAAATGAGCAAAGCCTCCAAGAGATACGGGATTATGTGAAAAGACCTAATCTATGTTTGGTAGTTATATCGGAATATGATGGGGAGAATGAATCCAAGCTGGAAAACACTCTTCATGATACTATCTGGGAGAACTTCCCCAACCTAGCAACACAGGCCAACATTCAAGTCCAGAAAATACAGAGAACACAATAAAATATTTCTTAAGAAGAGCAACACCAAGGCACATAATCATCAGATTCACTGGGGTTAAAACATGCTAAAGGCATCCAGAGAAAAAGGTTGGATTATCCACAAAGGGAAGCCCATCAGACACACAGGGGGTCTTTCAGCAGAAGTGCTATAAGCCAGAAGACAGTTGAGGCCGATACTCAATGTCCTTAAAAAAAAAAAAGAAAGAAAGAAAGAAAGAAAAAGAAAAAAGAAAAGAAAAGAAAAAAGTCTTTCAAGCTGGAAAGGACCAATATTCAATGCACTTAAGGGAAAAAATAAAAACAAAAATAAAAATATTTCAACCTAGAATTTTATATAAAGCCAAACTAAGCTTCATAAGTGAAGGAGAAATAAAGTCCTTTAATAACAAGCAATTGCTGAAAGATTTTATCACCACCAGTCCTGCCTTATGAGAGCTCCTGGAAGAAACACTAAACCTGAAAAGGAACAACCAGCACGAGCCACTATAAAAATGTACCAAATGGTAAAGGCCATCAACATAATAAAAAACTGTGTCAACTAATGGGCTAAACAACCAGCTAACATCAAAATGGCAGAATAAAAATCACACATGACAATATAAAACTTAAATATAAATTGGTTAAATGCCCCAATCAAAAGACACAGACTGGCAACCTGGATAAAATGTCAAAATGCATCCATGTTCTGTGTTTAGAAAACCCATCTCATGTACAAGTACTCACATAGGATCAAAATAAATAGATGGAGGAAAATATATCAGGAAATGGAGAGCAAATAAAAGCAATAATTACAATACTAGTTTCTGATAGAATGGACCTTAAACCAATAAATTTCAAAAGAGACATAGAAGGGCATTACCTAATGGTAAAAGGAACAATGCAATAAGAAAAGCTAGCCATTCTAAATATATATATACACCCAACACAGGAGTACCCCCAGAAACATAAAGCAAGTTCTTAATTCAGCCATCTTATCACTTGCTAAGCCTTAAATTTTCTCTCCAGTTTATCCCCTTTCAGAAACTTATGTTTGCTGCATGTGTAACATGCAGGGATATTAATTGTATTTATGGGAGAGGGTAAAGTACCTCTGCTCCATCTACTTTATCATGTAAATGATGATGCAAGGTTTAGAACATCCGTGTTGTTACTTTTGGGCAGCAAATTTGAAGTAATTTTTGCTGTTGAAGGAGTTAAAGCTAGTTTAACATAAATATTAGGAAGATATAGCATCAGAGAGATATTCTAATCATGCCAGCTATTTAATGTTTTGCATTTGCTTTACTTCTTTTTCCTTCATCACCTCTCTCTCCTCCTCCCTGTGTTCATTTTTTCATTGCTGTTTTTGTTGTTGTTGTTGCTGTTTGTTTGACACTTGCCTTATTCTGGCCTTATCCTTATGATATAGTAGTTCACATTTTAACATGTCTGATTATCGTTCATTACTTTATCCTACCTTTTCTAAAATGTCATTGTCTTTTTTCTTGTTGTCCTGTTGTTCGCCCAAGTTAATCTTTTCGTTTTATTATTTTTAATCATCAACCTGTTGTTGTTGATTCTTTTGTGGTATAGTCTTTGTCCCCCAGCCAAAAGTGCAGTGACAATGTCTTGGCTTACTGCTACCTCTGCCTCTGATGTTCAAGCAATTCTCCTGTCTTAGCCTCCTGACTAGCTTGGATTACACGGGTCCACCACCATGGTTGGCTAATTATTGCAGTTTTTAGAAGGATGGGGTTTCATATATTTTTAAAAAATGCAACCGGGCTGGTCTCAAACTCTTGACCTCATGTCATCCACCCATCTTAGGCTCCCAAAGTGTTGACATTAAAGGTGTGAGGCCTGGCTACATTTCTTTAAAACCTTCTTAGTGTTCAGCATTTAACCATGTCTATCTGACAACCCTCTGAAAATAAAATTTGAGAACTAAAATGTGGTATATATCTTAATAGCATGTGGACATAGCTGAAAAGACAATTGTGCTGTGGCATGGTATCACAGGATAAGAAATCAGGATTTCTCATGTGGATCATTGATTCCAATTACTTAATACTTAGACACAACTTGAAAATATATGCATATGGTAGAATGGCAACAATAAGACTCTAGTCTGAGCAATCTGGCTGTCCAAATCCATACCTCATTTCAATCTCAGCTATCCCAGAAAACTGAATGATGAATCTTGTCAAGACTTAGCTTGTGACACCAACAGTTTTATAATATGTCAAATGCATGGTAAATGCTGCTTCTGAAAATGTGTGCAGCTAGTGTCACCGGTATATATATATACACACACACCTACTTACATATACCAGGTACTGTGTTACATCAGTGCTGAATTTTTAAGACAGACAGACAAAAAAACTAATGTGATAGGTAAGCACCTCCTGGAAAGAGTAATGTCTGTGCCTTAGAAGTCTTAAGTAGACAAACAGGGAGAGAGACTATTATCCCCAAGAGAGGAAGGAGCCAAAGTTACAGGATGAGAGAATTCATGGCTGAAAGTAAAGTTGTCTGAATGTTGCTCCAAATGGACCATGCTGAAACAGAAAGACATGAAGCTGAAAGGCAAAGAATATCAGGACTTGAACAGATTTGTTCAGCCATGCTGCAGATCTAGGCTCAGAATCTAGAAGATATTAAATACCAACAAAAACAATTACAAACTGACTTTCAGCATGAAACTAATGTCATGAAAATGTGCATTAGAGGGCAGGTATAGTGGCTCAAACCTGTAATCCCAGCACTTTTGGAGGCCAAGGCAGGTGAATCACCTGAGTCCAAGTGTTCAAGACCAGCCTTGCCAATATTACAATTTATCCAATGGTTGATGCACATGTAGTCCCACATATTCAGGAGACTGACACACAAAAATTGCTTTAAACCAGAGGTTGAGTTTACAGTGAGCTGAGATTGTGCCACGGCATTCTGGCCTGAGACACCCAGCCAGATTCTGCCTTAGGGAAAAAGGAAAGAAGAAAGAAGAAGAAGAAGGAGAAGGAGAAGGAGAAGGAGAAGAAGAAAAAGGGGAAGAAGAAGAAGGAGGAGGAGGAGGAGGAAGAAGAAGAAGAATAGGAAGAACAAGGAGGAGGAAGAAGAA
>NW_016108208.1:190090-195253 GCF_001604975.1 Cebus imitator | reverse complement strand
GAAGAAGAAGAAGAAGAAGAAGAAGAAGAAGAAGAAGAAGAAGAAGAAGAAGAAGAAGAAGAAGAAGAAGAAGAAGAAGAAGGAGAAGAAGAAGAAGAAAAAGAAGAAGAAGAAGAAGAAGAAGAAGAAGAAGAAGAAGAAAAAGAAGAAGAAGAAGAAGAAGAAGAAGAAGGAGAAGAAGAAGAAGAAAAAGAAGAAGAAGAAGGGGAGGAGGAAGGGGAAAAAGAAGAGATGAAGGAGAAGAAGAACAATAAGAAGGAGAAGGAGAAGGAGGAAGAGGAGAGGAAGAAGAAAGAAGGAGAAGGAGAAGAAGGAAGGGAAGGGGAAGGGGAAGGGGAAGAAAAAGGGGAAAGAGAAGGGAAAGAAAAAGAGAAAGAAGAAAGAAATCATGCATTAGAAAACATGAAAGGGATTCCTGCAGGAGATAATTAAACATGCAAATCTGTTGGAATGCTTTGATGCAAGATAAAGAAAATGTCTATGGCTAATGCCAACTGTAAAATTCCACCATATTGTGACAGTGATGACATTCATGTGCATAATGTTACATGAACTTTTTTACTCAAGTGATGACACAAATAAATGTGATCATACTTACTGAACTCACTGGAAGTAAACTGTAATGGAAAAAGTCCTTTTCTACTACAATCTAAGCTTATGGTAATGGGGGGAAGCAATTGAGAAAATAGTAAACTGTATAGTGAATTTTAACCCTTTTCTAAATTTTGTGTGAGTGTGTGCGTGTCTGTATGTGTGTATGTGTCTGCATTTGTGAGCATCTGGCCCTGTGCCATCCCAATTTAGGCCCACATTTATTTAAGGCCAGACTAATTGAGAAGTCACTTACTACTTTTTACTATTTCCATTTTATTCATTTTTCCTCATCTGCTGCTATGGTTTTGAATGCCCTCTCCAAATTTTACATAGAAAGTCTCTGGCCATTGTAATAGTGATGGGAAGCAGGACCTTTGAGAGGTAGTTAGCCATGAGGCTGCACTCTGACAACAGGATTGTTGACTTTATCTGGAGAACATGTTAGTTATTGTGTGAGTGAGCTTTGGATCAAAGGATGAGTTTGGTCTTGATTTTGTCTTCATCACATGTCCTTCACTGTATATTGCTTGCCTGCCATAGAAAGAAAGCCTCACCAGATGCAGCCCCTTGGACTTCCCAGCCTCCAGAAACATGAGCAAAATAAGTCTTTTTCCAGATTACTCCATCAGTGGCATTGGGTTATTGCAGGAGAAAATTGCCTAAAACACTATTATTCCTTTCTCTGTAGATAATTGAACTACCTTACCAAGGGACATGGCAAAGTTATTGTCAAATAATCAAAAGCCCATACACACACACACACACATACACACACACACACACGCACACATGAAATATACGGTATATGTGTATATATATATTATATATTAGCTTTTAAAATACATATAATCAATATATATTTTAAATGAAATAAAATGAAACACGATTTCACTCTTAACCTTATGTTCAGAAATAAATTAAAAGTAACCATAAAGGTAAATATGTAATTTTATTGTTCAGTAAGATAATTGCAGAATTTTTGAAATTTTTTTCAATGAAAATTTTAGTCTCTATTGTCATGCATTATATGGTACTCTTTTAGTATTACTCAAATATCAGTTGTAATTAGGGTGGTATTTTCCCAATGAAGATGGTTGAAAAGCTGGCTTGAAAGGAGGGTAAGCAGATGTATCAGCTATCGTGGGCCCTGGCAACCACAGTTTGCCTGCTGGTAGCAGGTTAGGATACGGAGCCTCATTGACTGACACCTCAGGATATCTGCTTGGAAAAGTTAATGGTTTCACTATCAACCCCAAAAGACTATTTTGTGAGGGAGATATGATTTGGTATTGAGAAGTTGTGGTTGTAATGCAATTCAAAATGTGGTCATTTGCTTGTATGTAGGTGCTATGAGATTGCATATGAATACTGGCCAAGTGATTTAAAATAGTATTTTGATTTGTTGCAATGTGTTCTCTTGGTCCAAATGAAGTTGAAGATGGAGTAGGAGGAAAACCACTTCTGGTTGTGTCAGGTAAACTGGCAATTCTTTGGCTGACAGATTTTCTTATTAGAGGTTTATTTAAATTTGTAGAGGTTGAAAATGATCTTTCTCCACTAGTTTCAGCAATTAATCCAGAATTATGATTATCTGTGTTAGCCCCTGCTCTAAAGTGCTTCTTCTTGAAACCTTCAGTGAATAAAGTAGATACAAGAGAAGCATTTCTAATCCCAATTCTTCTTTTCATTTTTACCAAAAGTTGAGGACAACCACAGTTTGAAATTTGGGTTATAATAGACCTTTAATTAAAAACAAAGGAGAAAGTAAGTCAGTGTCATTTTAAACCAAGATAAAAGTGACAATAGCACATATAACACAAAAAGTCTCAGATTTCTGTCTTATCACACAAATTTAATGTCATCAAATGATGCATGAACATTGTTTACCCTTTCCAGGAATGTGCCTTTTGGGGAGAAAATGCACTCAAATTGTTAAGCTCTCAAGTAAAAACATGTTACATATTAACAGTAACATTTCATGATTGGCTTTGGTAACTTTATCTGGAGTTTATTGGTAAGATTCAAAGTTGTTACAAAATTTCTTAAAACCTGGAAAGTTTAATGCTGAAGCTGCCTTCAGTAATTGTAAAAACTTAAACAATTTTTACTTCAATATGTATATAATTTACAAAATCTAGTCTTACTGCACTTATCAACATATTTACTGATGTACAAAATAAAATTACCTACATACTCTACATAAAGTGGCCACTGAAATATTTTAAATACCTTGCCTACAATGGGGACTTATTTTTCTTCTGCCAGAAATTCTGCTAGAAAAGCAGATCTTTGAAAATTCTGTCGAATTTTACTGAATCTGTAAAGATTGAGCTGTCGAACTAAGCTTTTTATACTCTCAGCTTTAAATATTCTGTAAGGATCCTTTCTTTCCAGAATTTCTTTCTTGAAAAGTTCTTCATGAATCACTATGCAAGTTCCATCCTCACCCCATGAAATAGACTTGAACTGGTCATTTTCAACTATTTTCCAGAGTTTTCTAGGAAAGGTCAGAGAAATAAAATCACTATCCTTATCTAACTCAGGGACACAAATTGTGTAACCTGGACTTTTTATCAATGATCCTTGTGACAAAACCTGAAAAGCATTTTCTTCAATTATTGACCTTAAGTCTGAGTCTTCAGAGAATATGTGTTCACCCAACAGAAACCTAGTGGAAGCTTCTGAACCAGTCGACTTAACTTTAGGAGAAATATCTTGAGTTTCTGAAGAAACATCTGCCATCTCAAATAAATATTTCTTCATCTACTCCTCCAGCCTGCATGGTCTTCAACACTGCGGTTTCAAAACCTGCTTCAGTAGGCCTAAGCAGGTAAAGCAATCTAGACTACCACAATGGTTCTCAGTTTGAATAGCTATGACATCACAAGAGGACTTTGGTCTCCTAGCAACAAACATGAAATTTTACCAAGAATATTTTCTTCTTAGCCAGAGAAATGTATACAGTAAAACTAAAACATAGACTGATTGCTTACACATATTATCTGCAAGAGTCTCATCCCAGCAGAATCTTTTAAATACATAATTAAATAAATAATATCCTCAGTACCTGAATTATATGTAATTTTCTCACTGACACACACTCTTACTAGACTGGCTCCAGGAGACAGAGGGTCTGGTAATTGGACTGAAGAAAAAAAATAAAAATTATTAAATCTCTGTCAGTTTGGCATATTGGATTGAAAACTGATGCACTACATGGTAAAAAGAAAATTGCCCATAGATATTATTGGTATGTTTCTGGTTGTCAGGGGCTGGGAAATAGAAGTAACTCTTTAGGAGATATAGGGTTTTCTGTTGGTGGATAGAAATATTTAATTACAAAGGAGAAAAGATTCTGGTACAACATCATAAACATATTAAATTCCATTGAATTGTACACTCTAGTAACTTTATATTATTTAAAACTTACCTTAAAATGTTAAGATGAAAACAAACGTAAATAAAATATCTGATTACATTTCAAAATAAAAAGCAAGTTATACGCATATCTATTCAAAACATTTATGCATATTATTAAAATTAATATTGATTTTGTTTACTATGTTTATAAATATCTGAAAAATGTTAATGATATATAATATTTTAAAAGCAGCTGATCTTCTTGGACTGAGATACCAAAGAATGGGAGATTAAAAAAAAGAAAAAAAGAAAAAAACCAAGTTTTTTAAGTTGAGTAAATTTTTATGTGTAGCCAAGCAGAAGTTTTAATTTTTTTTTATTTTGCTCGAAGGGCCAAATGTCAATTAAAAAATATTTTTTAAGAAATGATCTTTGTGTGATGCAACATAACTGTCTCACCAAACAGGATTTGAATTTGTAATGTAATTTTAGTATTGAATAAAATATTTATTCAATTTTTATATGTTCATGGTTTAAATAATTTTTGTATGATCATGGTTTAAAAGTGGTATATTAAATTTATAACCCTTTGCATTGGCAAGTTTTGAATATGTGTGGAAGAAAGAAATGATAATTTTTATGTGTCTCACACCATAGGAGGCATTTCTCTCATACTTGAAAGAGATTATATTGTTAGAAGTCTGTCTTGGTTTAATGTAGTTTAGGTTTTGCGGGTAATTTTGTATTTTTTTTTCAGAATTTTTTATATTAACACAATGTAATAAAAATGTCCACATCAGTAAACTCCTTTTCAAATAAACAGGTGTTTCTACCAGAGGTGGTTCATCAAATTTTACAATCTTTTCATTTTGAAAAATGGAGAATTAAAATATTTTTCAATTTTTTGCTTTTCTGTGAAATGTTTATGTTGCACTGCCTGAAGTACAGGCTTCTTCTGTGATGCGGGGAGGAATGATTACTGACAGCAGCAAAAGGTGGAGCAAGGGTGTGAAGAAAAAAGGGAGTTAATGGGAGGATCAGAAGAAGAAATCACATTAAATGTAGGACAATCTAAGTCAAATTGTGGCTGAGCATTTTGGGAAGCTAAGATGAGTGACAGTGTAAAGAGGAACAATGTCTTGATGTTTTCAGTGGGAGACAAAGCTGTCAGTTGTCTCCAAACTGCAAGCCTACATTTAGTCATAAAGA
>NW_016108208.1:180130-190080 GCF_001604975.1 Cebus imitator | reverse complement strand
ATAAGCAATTTTATGTAAAAAACATGAATATAAAATAGGCTTAATCCACTATCTATGTAAAAGAGTAAGATATTTGACCTTTTTTGTGGTAGCCTTTGATACACATTATGTTCTTGTTAAAAGTGTATATATAATTTCACAACAAATTTGTTTTCATTTTCTCTCATCTTTGTGCGGAGGATGCATGTGTTGGGAGTAGATTTTGGTTTTCATTCTATTTTTTCAAGGAGAAAGCTGAGTGTATCTCAGGAAAAACAGTAGGGAGAACAGGCCAGCCAAGTGGCTGATGCTTGCAATCCACATTTTTAAACTAGCATTTGGAGAAACACAGTGCACATTTTCTGGATGTTATCCTGCCCTGTGACCATGCATCGGGTCATCAAGAGAAGAAGATATGCCTGGGAACTTTGCTGATAGTGTGGGGAGAATAGATAAGGTAGGTTTTGTAGGGAGTTAGTTAATTTCAAACAGAGCTGGGAGTTAGGTTTTATATTGAACACAACACAGTGAACTATATTTTATTATGCAGCAATTGCAGACTACTGTTGTTACTATTAAATTTCCCACTTAATATGTGGCTCTTTATTAACCCATTAATAGGAAGCAACACCGTTGCTTTAAACATTTACTACTACTTAGAAGTTAATTTTTGGTTTAGGTTACTTGGTGCTTCTATGAGCTTATGAGCTTATTTAGTGGTTCTTTTTTATGCCTGTTTGGTTTATGTAGCTGGATGTCAGAGTGGATTGCTTAGCTATGTTGTAGAACATTTTAAGAGAAACCACTTGGGAATGGCTTTGTGCTTTTGGTGGACAGCAGGATGGTGTGTTAGCTTATGGTAAGCCTATAGCACTGAGCTGATTCCTTTAGCACCAGGTTGAGAGTTTCTCTCCTGACACGAGAGGCAAAAATTAAACTTTTAGTACCCGATGACCTCTCTGCAACTGTGTCTGTCGTAAGAGTTGTCCCTTCTCTGTGGAATCTTATCTGCCTTTGGTAAGATTTCTCAGTCGTCTATCTGGGGCCAGCCAGGGTGACAGCTTAGATGTTGGAAGGCTCTCACAGGCTGATCCGCAGAGTGCTGAGGTTTCAGGAATGGCTATTATTCACCTGTAAGATATTATTATTATTATTTTTGCTAAGCTTCCTGCTTAGAAAATATGGTATTAATGTAGTTTTCTGGGCTACTAGCATATTATTTGCTTAGTTTAAGTTTATTTTATCCAGACATTTGCCAATGATTAAGTTCCATTAGATGATTACACTACATAAGCACATAGTTAGCCCCGTTATTTTATTCCTGTCATTAGTCCTGTTATTTTGAGGCAGTGCTACATCCTCTTGGGTCACAGCCTGATTCTTAGTTAATGTCATCAATTGACTGGTTAATGTCATCAATTGCTTCTCTAGTTGACTAAATACCCCAATTAAGAGAGGCAAGAGACAAGGTAGTATTAAACACCCTTTCAATATAATTACTACTGCCCCTGAATGTTTTACCTTCCCCCCACAAACATAAAAACCATCTTCCAAAGAGAGAGTCTACTGATTACCCTTTGCAAGTTTGTACTGGAACATGAGCTAGTTTTTGCATCCTAGTGGTAATTTCCATGACTGTTTGTCCATTATTATTAATGCCTAGACAGCCATTTGATAAGCTAAAATTTCCACATACTCCTCCTTTTGGGGCTAAAAGATAATCTAATGTTCATCTCTTTTGGTAAATGGCATCTCTCATCTGTGTGGCTTGTACAACTGGCAAATCAAAAACTCTGGAAGCTTCAGTGGTTGTGATATTTAGAAACATCTGTAGACTAATGATGCCATTTATCATATCGAATAAATGGCTATATCCCCATGACCCACTTTGCACCCAAGTAGCTGAGCCATAATAATCAATTATTCTTTCTAGGGGCCAGTCTGTGTTTTTTCAGTTTTCTATTTATTATAGAATTATAATTACACTTATTATAATTACACGAGCTTATAGTATTATTAGCCCAATGTGGGATTTGCTTACTTTGAGGGTTATAGGACAGGTTAAGCATTGTTTATAAATTGCTCAGGAAGTGACAATGAGCTGTGACATATAGAATTGGCACCCCAGTAGTATTAGTAGTGCTGTTTTTTCCATATGAGTTTCTTGGAGAAAGGTTTTACAAACCTGGTGGCTATTACTTCAGGAATTGCTAATTTTCCATGTAAGAACCTCCACCAATTTTTTTTATTATTATAAACTTCATTGTCCTGAGGAAACCAGGTCCTCTTATTTGGAAATTCATTTGACTTCTATTTAGGCAAGACTTCTGGGAGGAGACACATAACACAAGCTGCTTTTCTAGCTACTGTGCTGGAAGTGGGTTATTTATCACTGCACTCTTAGCCACTGCACCTGATTTCCAGCTAGGGTTCAACCCTTTTGATGGCCTTGACAATGTTTAACAGCTATTTTCTTAGGCTTTCATACCACATCAAAAAGTTGTAGAATTTCTTATGTGTACTTTACACTTGTTCCTTGGAAAGTTAGGAGTCCTTTCTTCTTGTGTATGCTGCCATGTACATGCAGCATAGCAAAGGCATACTTTGAGTTAGAATATATGTTGGTTCTTTTACCTTTTGTGAACAGCAATGGCTGTGTTGGCAAGCTTTGAGCCACTGCCACTGAATCTAGAGTTATAACTGCATATCCTGCGCATTTGACTCTTTCTGTTACAAAGCTGCTACCAGCAATAAAGTACTTAACATCTGGATTTTGGAGGGGCTAATCTGTATGGTCCTGTCTACTTGAGAATACTTTATGTACTATTTCTATACAGTTACATAGGTGAGCTTCTGGCTCCAAAGGAAGCAGTGTAGTAGATTTGAAAGTGTTTACAATATCTAAGTTTACACAGGACTTTTTACACAAAAATTTCTGGTATTAAGTTATTCTAGAATTTGACAGCCAGTGGTGACCTCTTTAATCCATTAGTGTAAAATCAGAGTGCGATACACTTACAGCTAACTGCTGCCCTTGAGTTAATGTATTAGCTTCCAGAACTGGAATGGCTGTAGTGGCAAGAGCCTTGAAACAGGGAGGCCTTTTTGGAGTCACTGAGTTTAGCTACTTGGATAGGTAGGTTATTGAGCAATGCCATTATCCCAACGTTGGGTTAAAAACCTAATGGCCAATTTCCTCCACTCATGAACATAGAGGAGAAAGGGGTTAGTTATGTCTGGCAGTCCTAAAGCAGGTGCCTCAACTAGAAACTTGTTGATTGCATAAAATGCTTTCTGTTGTTAAGGGCCCCAGATGAAGAGTTCCTTCCCCCCTACCCCGTTTGTGGCTTCATATAATGGTTTTGTCATTAGCAGGAAATTTGGAATTCTAACATGTCAGAACACTGCTGCCCCTCAGAACTCTCTGACTTGTTGCTGGGATGTTGTGGTTAGATCCTTGTATGCACTGCTTAACATATGCCACCTGTGGCTTATGTCAAAGCCCTCGTACGTGATTCCTTTGCAGTAAATCTGGCCTTTTTTTCTACATAGCATTTACTCTACCTTCCACAGAAAGTGGAGACATTTCCTTTATGACAATCTTCTATAGTGGGTGCTGCTAAGAGAAAGTAATTCACATATTGCAGAAGGATGCAGTCTTTATTTGGTGGGGTGTAAGCATTAAGGTCTGATGGTAGTACTTCGCTGAAAATCATGGAGGTGTTGTTGAACACTTTGGTAAGCCTAGTCCCAGTATACTGGGAATTTCCCCTTTGAAGGACAAAGATATGTTAACTGACTGGCATGAGACAAAGGCAGAAGAAATTATTCTTTGAATCTAAAACAGTGAACCATACTGCCTTGGAGGGAATTAGGGGGAGAAGCATGTATGGGTTTGCAAAAGTAACAGAAACCAAGTTATTGTTGCTTAGTTTATGGTTTGTAGGTTCTGCACTTGCCTATAACCATTACAGGTGTGGTACAATTTATTACTAGGCAGTGATTTATTTATTGATAAGAGCGGTGTGTTCCAGAATTACTGGCATGGCACAAAAATGTCTTGCTTTTCTAGGCGTTCTAAATGCTTTCCTATGCCCAAAACTGCCTCCAGTGGTGTGGGATACTGGCTCCCACTTTTAGTTCTACTACCTGCAGAGCATGATTTATGGCTAGCGCAGGTGGATTATCTTCAGCCCATAGCTTTGGAAATTTACTAATTAATTCTGACAGTATGGCTTCCTTCATCAGCCTCCAAGTTATCTTTCCAGGACCTTCCACATCCCTAGCAAATAATCACCAATTATCGGATTGTGGAAAGGTAAGTACTAATACCATAACTTTTGGTTGCTTAAAATCTAAAGTTATGCCTCCTTCAGGCTTAAAAGAAGTTTACACTTGTAGTTTTTGAAGCAGGTACCTCCTCAACAGAGGAACAGGGCAGCTGGAAAAATATAAAATTCTGTGCTGCAACTCAAATCCTCCAATGACACATTTTTTTGATTGCAAAAATGGTCTTTTAGTTATATATTCCCATAGCCTCAGTGATAGTAGCATAAGCTTTGAACAGTGGCCCCACCAGTTTTGTTACCACCTAATGCTCAGTTCCTGTATCTACCATAAAATTCTTTGTTGTTGTTATGGATCACCTTAATGCTGACCAGAAGCTCCTTTGGGCCTAGAGAAATTGAGCTTGGCCTGTGTCGGTCTTCATATCTGCCCATCCCAGCAAGACCAAGTAAGCCTGTATCCTGATTATTTGGGACTTTCTGACTTTCTGATGCTGCTGCTGCTCTTGGCTTATGTATTTCATGGAGATAAAACTGTTGGCTATATGGGGACACCTGATCTTAAGAGAATGCTATTTTGGGACACTTACTCTTCTAATGTTTTTTCTTTTTATCAACCCCACATTGATCTTTCTCTAGCCAGGTTTTAGGTGCTCGTCTAGATATATCTCTTTCTCACTCTCTTGTTAACCCAGGTTGTCTCCCCAGCTTGTCTTGTGAGTTATGCCTTGCCTTTCTCTCAGCCTCTTCCTCCTGATGTAAAACACATTTCTAGCCATTTGTATGAGTTTAGTAGCATTTTTGCTCTCAAATTCTCTTGCAATTTTCACCTAAATCTTTTATTGCCAAATACAGTGGGTCTCTCTCTTAAGTCTCTATCTCATTTGTGTGCTCTCTCTTTGCTACTCTTTGATTACGTTTGTGGTTTTACATGCAAGCTTTCACTCAACAATTTATTCTTACACTGTTTGTACTGTCTGAGCTGTTTAAGCCAGCTGCTCCCACACACAGCTGTGCTCCATTACCTTCAAGGTCAGCAGTTCAAATCTGTCTCTCTCTGAGTTTCCCTTTTACTTTTGTTTTATTTCTAACATATTACTGGCCAGAGCACACACTTGGCCATGCTTCCATGTCTTAATTTGGCAGCTTACGTTTTAATAGCTGAGAAGGTTCAGCCTACTTATGATCAGTTTTAAGATGCTAACCCTAAGCATATCAAGTGTGAGTATTTAGAAGTAACGCTAGGCAGACATATGCAAACTGGTACGCTTTATTTTGCTACTGTTCACAAAAGCAATGTTTTTGTCTTCTAAAGTCTTTTGTTTTTCTTTCTTTCTTTCTTTCTTTCTTTAGACAGAGTCTTGCTCTGTCACCCACGTTAGAGGTCTGTAGCATGATCTCAGCTAACTGCAACCTCACTTCCCATGTTCAAGTGATTCTCTTACCTCCAGCACCTAAGTAGCTGGGATTACAGGCACGTGCCACTACACCTGGCTCTTCTATGTATTTTTCAGTGGAGACAGTATTTGACAAGGAGGTCATGATGGTCTCTAAATTCAGATCTTGTGATCTGCCCAGCTAGCCTCCCAAAGTGCTGGGATTACAGGCATGAGCTACCACAACCCACCTGTCTTCTAAAGTTAATATTTAACATATCAAAAAATATCTAGAACTTTAAATAAAGGTTGGGATACTCTACTGTTGTGCATAATATTTTTATTTCTGATGACATTTGTTTATGTGATTTGAGTGGGTCCTACAAATATAGTCAGTGAGATAAAACTAAATATCAAATAAATATAACATATCTGGAGAGAGCATTAAGGTTGGGCCTGGCTGTGGAAAAATAATTTGTTACTATTCTTGTAGTAAAATAGTTGGAATAGTTATTTGTGTGTGTGATCAATTTGCAGTTGAAGTGTTGTGAAGATCCTGAGATAATGAAATTTAAAATGAAAGCAAAAGGAAAATGTGAGAAAGCTTGTCAAGCAAAATTGGCGGCCCTTATTCTTCAGGAAAAGACTATCCTGGGTAAAAGTAAAAATCACCACAAGGTGGTATTTATAAATAGTTTACTGGGTGGCTATTTTCTGCAGCTACTACTATTTTGACACGAGATCCAGAATTAAATGGCAAATTCATGAAACATGGCGCCAGAAGAGCAACACATACTCGGACCAAGAGTGCAAACAGAAGGATGGGCTTTGAAAAGGAAACACAGATTTGCATTCCCTGAGCTTAGTGAAAAGGCAAGAATTGCAGAAGTAAACAGTCATGTTTGGGTTATGAGAATCATACACTAAATAACCTCCATTTTGTCAGGAAGATTAGAAGGTTATATCACCGGTTTAGGAGCAGCTTGGAGAGAAAGAGTAGCTCTGGTGTGTAAGGAAAGAATAGCTCCTTAAGACAGAGAGGTGTGATAACCTGTATTGAGGGGCCAGCTGTGGTTGGGGGATCCTGGAATTGAGAGAGACCAAACCATGTGTGTGTAGATGAGTTTCCTGTTCTTGGTCTGGGAAGAAATTATAAGTGTCTCTCCCTTTGGGCCTTTCCGTGAGTGTGGAAAAATGAAGATGTTTAAATATTGCAGCTTTGCAGAGCCCACTTTATTTGAATTTATAAAGGTAGCTATTTAATTGATACTTCTGGGGCTGTCTTGGGTAGCAGAGTAGGGGGAAAGTGGCTGCCAACCTAGGGAGAAAGTGGGGGTTGAATGGCAGTCTCAATGACCAAGGACTACATGTGGAGAGTCTGGCAGGTAGAAGAATAAGGATTGCCCAAGAGTGCAGAGTTGCAGGATGAGGTTTCAGGTGGAAAATGAAAACCAAATGCACGGTACTGCCATTGGACCATGAAAATGAGCAAGGGCCAAGGTCCCTGGGGTAAAGGAGCCACTAGGGTCACAAGGATCATCCATGTGGCCATTTTACCTGGTGAATGGGAAAGTAATTGGACATGAGTCATTGAGGATGAGGAGTGGCAGGGAGTCCATGTCAGCAAGTTGGATTGGATCTATTCCTTTAAGAAATCACTTTCTTATTCCAAGAACGTGCCTTAGACCAGAATGGATTTACAGCAGTATTTTTACATACATCCAGAACTGCTGCTGCCAGATGTTGAACGTAGGAAGTCTTTCTCCCCTAATGTCCACTATTCCTTGGGGATTCTCAACAAAACCTAGTTGTTTCATGGTAAAGGCACCCCCTCTAAAATTTTGTATAGCATTTCTGGGAATTGGGCTTACATCAACTGTGAAAATGAATGTTGGAAGCACAGATCTTTGAGATGATAGGATTGTTTGTTGACTAATAACTTCATCTTCAAGATGGCTGACTGACTAGATTTCTGTTTAACTGAGGGTATATGAAGACCTTGAAAAGGATTGTCATCCTCATATAAAGCAACATGCGTGTATTTCCTCAATGGAATTTTCAATTCCCCTCTCTCCCAGATGAAACTATACTGTCCTTCAAGTCACACCTTTGATGTCATCCCTGGGATGCCTTTCCTGACACCACTTAATGACTCATTTAGGTCTCATTCCTGCATGCAGTCTTTATTAACTCAGTTGTGAAATCATTACATTTGATTGTGAATGTTTCTCCCTTACCACATTTTGAGGACAATAGAGGTTTACATTTGTCTACATTTTTATATCCAGTTCCCAGTATGATTCTTATCATGTGATAAGTAGTAAATTCTTGCTCTGTGCAAACTTAAATGGAAGGATGGCATAGGTGCTTAGGAGTTCACGTGAGCTTGCTAACTCTGAGACAGAATTATCCATGAGCTATAACATTATAACTGCCACCACTAAAAGCCATGGGGATTTTAACGCTGAATGCACATTTTTAAAATTTGTTTCTTCCTGAAAAACTTACCAAAGTTTAGTTAATGGGGCCAGACATGGTTGGCTCATGCCTGCAGTCCCAGCACTTTGAGAGGCCAAGGTGAGCATATCATTTAAACCCAAATGTTCAAGATCAATATGAGTGGAATGGCAAACCTCATTTCTACAGTGCAAAAACTTATCCGAAGTTGCTTATCTGCGCCTACTACTCAGGAGACTGAGGTATGAGAAACCCTGGAGTGCAAGGTGTGGAGCTTGAAGTGAGTCGAGATCACAGCAGTGCACTCCAGCCAGGGCAATGTAGCAGAACACCATTTTTGTTTTGTTTTGTTTTGTTTTTTAGATAAAGCACTGAGAGGTGTTAAAGCTCTGAATAGTAAATACCGTAAATAACATAAGGGATGTTAGGAATATATAGAAATACAGTTCATTAGAAATTGATGGTGTCAGTATTTATGCAGCTAGAATATTTAGTTGAAAAGTTTGAAACCTTGCTTTCCAACAAGGTTGAGAGGATTCCAAATCAAGTCTGAATTTGTTTGTTTGTTTTGTTTTGAGATAGAGTCTCACTCTGACACCCAGGCTAAAGTGCAGAGGCAAGATCTCAGCTCAACATAAACTCCATCTCCAAGATTCAAGTGATTCTCCTGCCTCAACCTTCTGAGTAGCAGGAATTACAGGTAATTGCCACCCTGCCCAACTAATATTTGCATTTTTGATAGAGATGTAGTTTCACCATATGTGCCAGGCTGGTCTTAAACTCCTGACATCAGGTGAACTGCTCACCTTGGCCTTCCAAAGTCCTGGAATTACAGGTGTGAGCCACCATAACCTCTCAAGTTGAATTCTCTTGAAGGTAAAATTGATTTTCTTGGTGTCTGTACTTTGCTTTTTGAAAATTAGGAAAGGGTATATTTATTTAAACGAATTTTGGTTTTATTATCCTGCTTGCTAAAAATTAATCTTTATACAGATTGAAACAAAAAATTATTATTCAAAGAAAACTTTAAGATATGCATTTGTTAAGAGGTAGAGAGGCAGAGCTGAATCAGAGGGTTGAAATTTTTAATTGTGGGTAATATAGGTTCATTTTAGATATTCAGCATAATGAGATGAAAAATAATATCTAAATATATGTCTAAATATTCTAATATTTATTTCCAAAAAGAGTTCTATTTAAAAAGTCATAACACCTAGCAATAGAAGGTACAAGTTAAAAGAAACAAACACTAGGGTTTACCTTTTGAAATACTAAACAGTAAGATAAAAAGAAAAATGAGGTGTTATTGTCAGACTAACAGCAGACAGACAATCTGGACGGTTGATTAATACTTTAACAGATCATATATTTTGCAGTTAATTTCAGTCCTTCATGTCTGATAGTTTTGTTTGTGTATGGTAACTAAATTCCACTTATCCAGCCCTACAGCTTTTACCAGCTGGGCTAAAAATAAAAAATAAAAAAAAAAAATGGTGGTTTAACTTGACTTGCATTGGGTAAATTTGGAAGCCCAGATTAATCCATTTATTTTTGCTCTCTCTTTTGGTGCCTTTTCAATATTCAATTAATAGTTTTTGTGTTTTTTAATGATATTTTTTGTTTGCTTGCTTTTCTTGTTTTTGTTTTTTTCAAGAGAGAGGGCCTTGCTATATTGTCCAGGCTGTTCTCAAATTCTTGGGCTCAAGTGGCCTTTCTGCCTCTGCCTTCTAAAAAGCGGTGAGTGTAAATGTGGGGAACTACACTTGGCTCTATCTGTTAGATTGTTAAATGACAAAAACAAATATTCTACCTTCAATGCTTATGAGCTAATTAATTAAATCCTACATTTAGA
>NW_016108208.1:173288-179345 GCF_001604975.1 Cebus imitator | reverse complement strand
GTTCCAGGTCCTTGCTATTGTACAGTGCTGCAATGAACATTCGTGTGCATGTGTCCTTATAGTTTAAGTGTTATCTTCTATTAAAAATCACATTCCTCTTGATACTCTTGCACTGCTTTCAATCAGATACAGAAGTCCCCTTGTTCTGGTAGTTTCGATACCCTGTAAGTTGATCAGCCCATAAAATACACTATTTTTGCTCTTTCTTCTGCTTCCTAGTAATAAGATTTATGCAGCAGATTTAGTCCATGGAAATAGAAACACTTGATTTTTTTGTTTTCTAAATTCATTACCTCAGCTATTGTAGTTTATTTATTTTTATATTTTTGCTAATTACAGGACCCATACATTCCAAGAATAAAAATAAAATGCATAAATGAGGCATTTAAATGAGCTGTGTCAAATATCGAGTCTTAAGGAGACCTGTAACTGAAAGCTTAAGAGTGAACTTCTAAAGTAATTGTTTGGCACTTTTGAAGAAGTAACATTTAAAAATTAATTTGGTGGGAATATAACAACTAAGAAAGCCATTTAATTAACATTCTATGTGAATTTTAGACCCCAGCTGCATGACAAATCACTAACATAATCAGACAGTGATATTCAGTGAAAGAGCAAGCTAAGGGGTCAGGCCACTGAGTTCTAGCAGCTGACCTGACCAACTGGCCTTGCCAGCATTTTTTCAGCACACATTATATGACAGGCTTTGAGTCAATACCATTACAGGGTAATTAACTTGGTCACCAACCCCCTGAGAGAGCCATTCTGCTCACAAATGATCACAGGTTAATTTTAGAACCTCATGGGTAAACAAGTTATTTAAATAAACTTCACCATATTTTCCTGTTATTTGCTATTCTGTTATCAACTCAAGGCAAAGAGGATTAGGCTGCCTTCAGCCCAATCTTTTACAGAGGCTATTCAAACCTCCTGGCCTTCCAAGAAGGACTGTGATGATTTTATATAATTTTACAATTTCTTCCACCATCCTGACTGAATCCGCATACCTCCACCTCCTTTTTATTTTTTTTTTCCTGCATTGGGCTATATTGTCTGAAGGGTAAATATTTGTGCAGCAACAGATCTGACAGGAGAAGCCCTCATTCCTCTTATTCTGGCTTTGCATATTCAAATTAGAAAACAACACATGACATCTTTTACAATGAAAGAATATTTTGGCACCTTAGTCTGATGCCTGCTGTTGGTAAGGAACCCCAATGGGTATATGTTAATCTCTTAAGGAACCCCACTGGGTATGTATTAATCTCTTTTAGCCAAGTAGTAACATTGTTTGAAGCTGGGACGTGGGTGTTTTTCTAAGAAACAGTGCAGAAATTAAGCAGATATAGAAGATGGGCTCAATAGAGTGTGGCAGATACAGGTAGCAGGAAAAATGAGAGAGTAAAAACAAAACAGGTTATCTAGAATTAGTGATGTCTGTGTTGTTAGAGGAAGCTGCATTGTCTGAGGCTGAAGATTCAGTAGGGTCAGTTTCTTCATCTCCAGTACCAGGTTGAGTTCTAGTCATGCCGTGGTGTGGTTTTATATGTTGTGCCGGAATCCAAAGATAACCTGAGTGGGTGTGAACATAAGCATATTCTCTTCTCTATGTTAGCAATTTATTTAGACCACAAATAAGATGTTTACATCTTTCCATGAAACTGCAGGTTTTATGTCTTTAGAGATTTCTGCAATGTGCTTTTCTAATTCTGATTGAAATTTGTCATCTAAATTTTAAAAATTAAGGGTAAATAAGGCCTGTGCTAGTAGTGTTGAAGGGTCCTTTCTCATATTCGTCCTTTTTTGCTCTTTGAGCATTTTTCTGAGTGGAGTGAGCACATTCTAATATGCCTGTCTTTGGAGATCTATACAGAATGTCTGTGGAATGACAAATATTTCAAGTGTGACAAAATTGTTGCACTTGTGAGCTGGTATAAGCTGGACCATTATTAGTTTTAATTTTTGTGGGCTGCCACATAAATGCAAAAGTTAAAATAAGATGTTTAATGATATATCTGGTAGGCTCCCCTGGAAGGACAGGTGTATTAATTAGGTAAGCATTAGTATTAATGGATTCATGTACATATCTTAGTTTTCCAAATTCATTAATCTATGTAACATCTATTTTTTACAACTGGTTATGTTCTATTCCTCTAGTGTTAACACCTGTTGAAAGACGGGATGTTTCTGTAACCTGGCAATCTGGGCATTTCAGGATAATTTGTTTAGCTAGTCTCTGGGTAAGTTAAAATTGTTTAGATAAGTTTGTCCAATTTTGATTATAAAAAAGAACTGATGCAATTGAATGTCTTGGTCATGCAGTGATGTCATAACCTGTAGGTATGCTTGTCTACTGCCATAAGCCAATGTGACAGGCAACGAGCTGTGGACTTTAATATGTGTTTTAAAAGGAGGAGGAGTACATCAATCCAGCAATCCTTGAAGTTCAAGAAAAAGTGCATACAATGTGAGCTCGAGAGTAGTCTTTATGAGTGCTGTTTCAAGGTTATGCAATGGAGGAGTAAGCAGAGTCACTAACAGTGACAGTGTTAACAGGCTAATTGGAAAATATACCAGGGCCGATATCAGAGCCCCAATATTAGCTCCTCTATTTCCAGTAAATCCAGATCAAATGAGAAAATTGCTTGTTTTTCACCAAACAGCCGATTTTTTATGATTACTCAAACCTTCAGTAAACACTGTTAAAACATTAGGTATGGGGGAGTGAACTATTTCTGTATGTAAGTTCACAGAAGTATGAGATAAGAACTGACAGAGTTTATCAACAGGAATACATAGTCTATGAGGCCTGTGCAATCAGCCAGAGCTATTTGCAGATTTAAAGAGAGCGGAATTACTGCTTCAAATTGCTCTTGACTCAAAGGAATTCTTATGACATCAGGGTCCTAACCTAGAAGCTAACTGCATTGTCTGCAGCTCATATAAGTAAGCTTATTAAGTAATTGGATACAGGGAAAGAGTGTTTTAGTCCTGATATATGAGCAAAAGATTCATTCTAGAAAGCACAGTCCTGTGCTTTTAATCCTGTAAGGGTGTGTTTGGTGGAAACAATTAACAGTTGAATTGAATTCCATGGATCAATGTAATCTAGTCGCTTTTGAGAGACAGTTGGTTCTATTTTCTTCATTACTCTCTTTGAAGTGTGGGTTAAATATCTGGGAGAACACAGGGCTGTATTGACCTTTAAGACAGAAAACATGGCTGGAGGTCCAAGATGGCCAAATAGAAACAGCTCTGGGGTGCAGTTCCCAGAGAGAAAAAACATAGAAGGTGAGTTATCACAGCATTTCCGTGAGTTTTTACTGCCCACACATAAGGAGATTCCTGGGCAGAAAAGCTCCATGAGTTTCCAGAATGGTTGTTTCAGCCAGCACCCTGGGTATCTACACAAAAACTCACACAGTCATATGCAGTCATTTCAGTTGGCCCCTGGAACCCCTGGGAGAAAAACCACCCATTCAACTGAAAAAAAGGGGTCTGAAACAGGGAGCCAGGTGATCTGGTTCAGCAGGTCCCACCCCAACAAAGACCAGCAATCTGGTACTATCTTAATTGAGAGTTTTGCAGCAAGTGCAACTGGACCCAGGACACTCCAACTTGGTGGTGGGAAGGGCATCAGCATTTACCAAGGCCATCCACCATTACTGAGCCAGTCTACCATTACCAAGGCAACCTGCACTTTCTGAGGCAGTCCACCATTACTGAGGCACTCTGTCATTATGGAGGCAGACCACCATTACTCAGACAGTTTTAACTGTACCTCTGTAAACAAAACTGCAAGGAATTCCACAAAGCAGCTAGACAGAGCCCAAGGGAGCTCAACAAGACTTCTGCTGGCAGACAATGACTAGACTACCTCCTTACTGGGCAGGGAATTTCTAAAAAGAGTCAGCAGCAGTTCAAGAACTTAAAAATAAAGCCCCAACTTCCTTGGAAAGAGCATCTGGTTAAAAAGGCAATTAAGATTTTCACTGCAGCAGACATAAATACACCTTCCTAGCAGGTCTGAATGAAAAAGCTGAGATTGCATCTCAGCAGTTGGGCTTCTATAAGGGACTGAGAAGTACCTTCTCAAGCAGTACCACAACCCCCATATATCTAAAGAGATACCTCATAAAGGAAAACTCAGGTCTTTAATCCATCTGGAGTTAATTTTAGTGTAAGATGTCAGGAAGGGGTCCAGTTTCTGCTTTCTGCACATGGCTAGCAAGTTTTCCCAACACCACTTATTAAACAGGGAAACATTTCCTCACTGCTTGTTTTTTTCAGGTTTGTCAAAGATCGGATGGTTGTAGATATGTTGTGTTGCCTCTGAAACCTCTGTTCTTTTCCATTGGTCTATATCTCTGTTTTTGTACCGGTATCATGCTGTTTTGATTACTGTAGCCTGTAGTATCATTTGAAGTCTGGTAGTGTGATACCTCCTGCTTTGTTCTTTTGTGTAGAATTGACCTGGTTTTGCAGGTCCTCTTTTGATTCCATATGAAGTTTAAGGTGTTTTTTTCCTGTTCTGTGAAGAAGGTCATTGGTAGCTTGATCGGAATAGTGTTGAATCTGTAAATTACTTTGGGCAGTATGGCCATTTTCACGATGTTGATTCTTCCCAACCATGAAATGGAAAGTTTCTCCATCTGTTTGTGTCCTCTTTTATTTCTTTGAGCAGCGGTTTGTAGTTCTACTTGAAGAGGTCCTGTACGTTTCTTTTTAGTTGTATTCCTAGGTATTTTATTATCTTTGTAGCAATTGTGAATAGCAGTTCGCTCTTGATTTGGCTCTCTTTAAGTCTGTTATTGGTGTATAGGAATGCTTGTGATTTTTGCACATTGATTTTGTATCCTGGGACTTTACTGAAGTTGCTTATCAGTTTCAGGAGATTTTGGACTGAGGCGATGGGTTCTTCTAGATATACAGTCATGTCATCTACAAATAGAGAAAATTTGACTTTCTCCTTTCCTATTTGAATACCCTTTTTTTCTTTTTCTTGCCTGATTGCTCTGGCTAGAACTTCCAGTACTATATGGAATAGGAGTGGTGAGGGGGGCATCATTGTCTAGTGCCAGATTTCAAAGGGAATGCTTCCAGTTTTTGCCCATTCAGTATGATATTGGCTGTTGGTTTGTTGTAAATAGCTTTTATTATTTTGAGATTCGTCCGTCAATACCTAGTTTATTGAGGGTTTTTGGCATAAATGGCTGTGAAATTTTGTCAAAGGCCTCCTCTGCATCAATTGAGATAATAATGTGGTTTTTGTCTTTGGTTCTGTTTATGTGGTGAATTATGTTTATGGACTTGCATATGTTGAACAAGCCTTGCATCACTGGGATGAAACCTACTAGATCACGGTGGATAAGCTTTTTGATGTGCTCTTGCAATTGGCTTGTCAGTATTTTATTGAAGATTTTTGCATCTATGTTCATCATGGATATTGGCCTGAAGTTTTCTTTTCTTGTTGAGTCTCTGCCAGGTTTTGGTATCAGCATGACGTTGGTCTCATAAAATGATTTGGGAAGGATTCCCTTCTTTTGGATTATTTGGAATAGTTTCAGAAGGAAGGGTACCAGCTCCCCTTTGTCTGTCTAGTAGAACTTGGCTGTGGACCCATGTGGACCTGGGCTTTTTCTGGGTGGTAGGCTCTTAATAGCTGCCTCAACTTCAGACCTTGTTATTGGTCTATTCAGAATTTCAACTTCTTCCTGGTTTAGGCTTGGGAGGAGGCAAGTGTCCAGGAATTTATCCATTTCTTCCAGGTTTACTGGCTTATGTACATAGAGTTGTTTGTAATAAACTCTGATGATGGTTTGAATTTCTGTGGAATCTGTGGTGATATCCCCTTTATCATTTTTTTATTGCATCAGTTTGATTATTCTCTCTTTTCTTTTTTATTAGTCTGGCTAGTTGTCTGTCTATTTTGTTGATCTTTTCAAAAAACCATCTCCTGGATTTATTGATTTTTTGAAGGGTTTTTGTGCCTCTATCCCTTTCAGTTCTGCTCTGATTTTAGTTATTTCTTGTCTTCTGCTTGGTTTTGCTTTTTTT
>NW_016108208.1:167229-173255 GCF_001604975.1 Cebus imitator | reverse complement strand
TTCAATTTTAGGTCTCTCCTTGCTTCTCATGTGGACACTTATTGCTGTATGTTTTCCTCTAGAGACTGCTTTAACTGTGTTCTAGAGATTCTGGTATGTTGTGTCTTTGTTCTCGTTGGTTTTGAAGAACATCTTTATTTCTGCCTTCATTTCATTGTTTATCCAGTCAACAGTCAAGAACAAGTTGTTCAGTTTCCATGAAGCAGTGCAGTTCTGAGTTAGTTTCTGAATTCTGACTTCTAAGTCGATTGCACTGTGGTCTGAAAGACTGTTTGTTATGATTTCTGTTCTTTTGCAGTTGCTGAGGAGTGATTTATTTCCAATTATGTGGTCAATTTTAGAGTAGGTGTGATGTAGTGTTGAGAAGAATGTATATTCTGTGGATTTGGGGTGGAGAGTTCTGTAAATGTCTATTAGGTTTGCTTGTTTCAGGTCTGAATTCAGGTCCTGTATATCCTTGTTAATATTCTGTCTGGTTGATCTGTCTAATATTGACAATGGGGTGTTAAAATCTTCCACTATTATTGTGTGGGAGTCTAAGTCTCTTTGTAAGTCACTATGAACTTGCCTTATGTATTTGGGTACTCCTGTATTGGGTGAATGTATATTTAGGATCGTTAGCTCTTCTTATTGCATTGATCCTTTTACCATTATGTAATGTTTTAAAGCCTATTTTATCAGAGATGAGAATTACAACTCCTGCTTTTCTTTGCTCCCCATTTGCTTGGTAAATCTTACTCCATTTCTTTATTTTGAGCCTTTGTGTGTCCTTGCATGTGAGATGGGTTTCCTGGATACAGCACACTGATGGGTTTTGGCTTTTTATCCAATTTGCCAGTCTGTGTCTTTGATTGGGGCATTTAGTCCATTTACATTTATGCATAATATTGTTATTTGTGAATTTGATCCTGCCATTTTGATGCTAGCTGGCTGTTCTGTTCATTAGTTGATGCAGAGTCTTGATTGTGTTGATGCTGTTTGCCATTTGGTATGTTTTTGGAGTGCCTGGTACTGATTGTTCCTTTAAATGTGTAAAGCCTCTTTTAGGAGCTCTTGTAAAGCAGATCTGGTGTTGATGAAATCTTTGAGTTCTTACTTGTTCACAAAGGATTTTACTTTTCCTTCACTCATGAGACTTAGTTTGGCTGGATAGGAGATTCTGGCTTGAAAGTTCTTTTCTTTAAAGATGTTGAATATTGGCCCCCACTCTCTTCTGGCTTGTAGGGTTTCTGCTGAGAGATCTGCTGTGAGTCTGATGGGCTTCCCTTTGTGGGTAACCTGACCTTTCTCTCTGGCTGCCCTTAGTATTTTCTCCTTCATTTCCCCCCTGGTGAATCTGACGATTATGTGCCTTGGGGTTGCTCTTCTTGAGGAATATCTTTAGTTAGTAGGTTAAAAAATACAGTTAGAAGAAACAGTTTATGAAGTTTGATTGTAGAGCAGGGAGGTTATAGCTATAAATAATTTATTACATATTTCAAAATAATAAGTTTAGATTTCAAACATTCTTGACAAATAAATACTACATCTCTGCAATGACTAATATACCAATTACCAATATGCCAATTAAGACTTTGGTCATTGCTCATTGTGCATATGTATCCAAATATCATTTGCACTTTGTAACTATGTAAAATTATAATGAACCCATTTAAAAGAGCAATAAATGGAGGGTCACTTCAATAAGAAAATTTACTAAATCAAGCCATTTTTGAATTGTATAAAGCTCTTACTCCCAATACTCTGGGACATTGTGGTCTAAATTCTGAGTTTGGAAGTGCTTGAAACATGTTCTTGGGCAGACCGAAGCAATGGCACAAAACCCACACATACCACTCCTCAACACCGGGTGGAAATTTTGAGCCACAAAACTCCTGGATGTCATGAAACAGTATGTAAAATTGAATGATGATTACAACTGTGTCTTGCCTTGGTGTTGAGACTGCTTCTATGGCTTAAGATCACAAAATAATTTTAAAACCTGCAACACCTATAATACATTGGGTGAATTAAGAAAACAGTCTAATGAGGAAGTATTCAGAAGAATTCAAAGATAATATGAAAAATATATTACCACAGAAGTGTAAGGATGTGCTCATCCTGTTCAAGAGTAAGTAGTTTCCTATTTTCTAGGATCAAATTTGGAACCACCTCAGGAATTACTGGATCTCACTGTCACATGGGCAATGCCTTTGAAGAACTCCCTGTTCAGCACCAGCAAATTGCTTGGCTGACTAATGTCAGTTTCAGGGTGGGAGAACAATGTTTCATTTAGCAGGCTTTCATAGAGAACAGAAATGAAAAGACTAATTGAAGGTGGAATGAGCAAATTAGCTCAATGATTGAACTACAAGATCTTATTTTATGAGTGATTAAAAATGTTAAGCCAGTATTTTTTAAAGGGATTTGTTTGAATTCATGACTAGTAAATAGTAACCAATGTCCTGGACATGTAGACAGTAGAAAACTGGACTAACAAGCAGACGAAAGTATGTGACACATGTACATTCAACAAGCTGTGTCACATACTAGCACAGCTGCTTAATCGTTAAACCTTTAAGAAGCATATTAAAAAAGGACATGTTGGTATCCATTTGAATATCCCTCTGCAGGATGATTGGGAAATGATTAGTACCAACAACTAGACATCATAATGTATTCCCTTGAGGTAGCAGCATTATAAATATGGAGCAGTAATGCAGAGACAGGATTAATCTACATATATTCCTCTTGTACACTATAAGGAACAGAAATTCCAAAATCTATGTCTAGGCCAGAAGAGAAACATAGACTGCAAATAACTATGGCCTAAACTGAAAGACACTTAGGATGGCTGGGTTACAATGTACCATTATCAGCAGTGCTGGCAGTGTATTTATAGGTCTTCACTAATGTAAGCTGCACTTTGCATTCATATTGATCAATATTAATGATTAAAATAATATAAGAATCAAAACACAATATATTGTAACCAATTTGAACAAACAAATTGCTCTCTTTTAAACTATGCAACACATTTCCTGGCCTTTTGTGTCTAAAAATAACCATATAGATTTTACATCAAAATAAAACATATGAATTATATAAAATCAGAAGAGGCTTATATTTTAACTGAATCCAACAACCAATAACAAAAGTTTTAAAATACTAGAGAAATAAACTATGACAATTATTGCTTTACAGAAAAATTGTGACTAACTAGCAATTTAATCAGAAATCTTGGTGTAATGGCACTCCAAACTACTGTGGATTCTGATGATATGCACTTCACTGGCATTACATCAAGCAAAGTTTTAGCAGCTTCATCTAATATATTCTACCAAGAAATACCTCAAGCACATAAAATATAATCTGCTCTACTTCACACATATTGACATATACAATATTTGCATATTGGTTTTACTAATTTAGAATTCCTATTATAAATATATTGTTATTCTTTATCTCTACAAAGAATTGAATTATCAAACATTAAATGTGAAGACCATGCCTACAATTAAAATCTGCTTGTTTTTCACATTTTTCCCCATTTTATATTTATTCTGCATATGATTCAACATTCTAGACATTTGTGTCCAACTCGTAATTTGAAATCTTTAGGTGTCCCAAGTGGTTTGAAAGTGGAGTCTGCTGAAGCAGATTCTTTTTTCCAACAGTAAATTTCACTACTATTCCCTCAATTCACTAAATCACATCCCAAACATAGGTCTTATCATCTTACTGCTGCTCTACTTTCTCCAATATCAAATTATCAACATGTGCTTATTCTAACATATAAAGAGCTCATAAATCTGTCCACACATATTTCCACATTGCAGTTTTCCTAATACAGAACAACCATAAATTTCTACTGATAATTTTGAATACTTCCTTACTGTGGCCTATTGTTATAGCCACAGTGAGGTATTTTAAGTTTAATCTATCTGTGATCATGTAATGGTTCATCAAGTCAAACTGAATATCTCCCATGATTGCTAAGAAGACAAGTTATGTCAATACTAAGTCTGTACTCACTAGTTATTGCGTTAAAAAAATTAATAATTTGATCCTTTGGTCTTGCAAAATGCTTTTTTCTCTCCAAATCTAAGTCACATACTTTCTGTAATATGCTTCAGAGAACTTTGAATTTTTTGTTTATTTTAATGCTTTGTATCCCACCAGGTCTGTGCATTCAGTGTTGTATTTCCAAAACCATAATTAACACACATTTAAAGTACTTTATCTAATTCAAAAAAATCTATTAAGAAAGGCTTTTTAAAATAAGATTACTATTATAACTCACTTTCTGAGGTAATAAAGCCTTTATTAAAGAAGCTATTTAAATCTTCATTTATTTACCCGTCATCCATAAACAGAATATCTATTACTCTTTGTAGAAACACCAGTATGTTTGATTATATGGTACTTTTTGGGGACTTACAGGGAATGATATACTATGTGATACAAATGTGTGGTCTCACTGTTTTCAAATTCAAAAATTTCTAAAACTTAATACACACTCTCCTAATGACTTAAGGTGTATCAGTGTATACTGACTGTTGGCAATTTAAATTGCTCTTAGTTTATAATTTTTTTTCATCTTTTGAACTGTACATAAAGTAACCTCACAGATGAAACCAACAAGGTTTAATTAAGTTATGACTTAATGGTGAGCACATAGGGTATTTTCAGAGGAATGAAAGGCAGCTTTTAAAACTGTGATTGCAAAATTGTGACTGAGACAGTGAAAGAGAATTCCCCCAAACAACTTTATTTTATTTCTCTACCCCAAGGCATTCCTTCCCATCTCTGGGCTTAGACTGGACCACCTTTAGGAGAAGCTGGTTTATAGTCTACAGGCTAGAGCAAATATAAGAACAACTGTTCCTAAGATATAATTCCCTCTTCCCTGGAAACTAGAAGCTAGGACCTAGAGGTTACCAAATTTAGACCCTCCCTAAACTGCTAGATTCTACTCTATATTCTGCTATTATGGTCTGTGCTAAAGCATTTATCCATATAGAAATGGTTCTGACTAACCTCTGGACTTAAAATCCCCTAATTAAGAACTGTCTTAAGAGGCAAGAGATTAGAAGCCTTAAATGGATCAAATGGCAAATTCTCTGCCAGTGCAACAATATGGAGGTTAATGTGGCTACAGAATGCATCATACTTCTGATTGCTAGAGGCAGAAACTTTCCAAATGGGAAGATATTTAGAGCCTGGTATTAAAAGTGAAAAAACAAGCTGTGGTGTTGCTGTGAAGGCAAAAGGAAAAAAGTGTACATCGTAGAGAATTTCCATTTCCAATATGTGGTTATGTTGGCTTAGAAATGCTATGTACCTTGATGAAGATAACGTTGAGTCCATAAATTACTTTGGGCAGTGTGGGATTTTCACAGTATTGATTCTTCCAAACTATGAACATGGAATATTTTTCCATCTGTTTGTGTCCTCTCTTATTTCCTTGAGCAGTGGTTTGCAGTTCTCCTTGAGGAAGTCCTTTGCAGCCTATGTTAGTTGTATTTCTAGGCGTTTTATTTCCTTTGTAGAAATTGTGAATGGCAGTTCGTTCTTGATTTGGGTGTCTTTCAGTCTGTTATTTGTGTATAGGAATGCTTCAGATTTCTGCACATTTGTTTTGGATCACAGCCATATTAAATTTTATATGGAATCAAAAGAAAGCCCACATAGCTAAAACAATTCTAAGCAAAAAGAACAAAGTGGGAGGCATCACGCTACCTGAATTCAGGCTACACTACAAGCTTACAGTAATCAAAACACAATGGTACTTGTACATAATAGAAATATAGACCAGTGGAACAGAACAGAGGACTCGGAGACATCACACATCTACAACCATCTGATCTTTGACAAACCTGACAAAAACAAGCAATGGGGAAAGAATTCCCTGTTTAATTAATGACGTTAGAAAAACTGGATATCCATGTGCAGAAAGCAGAAACTTGACCCCTTCCTGACAACTTACACTAAAATAAATTCCAGATGGATTAAAGACTTAAACATAAGACTAACGTCAAAAAAAA